>NW_009924349.1:12999-44774 GCF_000696875.1 Nestor notabilis | reverse complement strand
ACGCACTCTGCGGGAACCTGCTGAAAGCTTCACCCAGTTTGTGATTACACTGAAGTTTTAAATAGGCCTTCCTGACATCTCCTCTCACACACACGCACACCTTGTCTCCCGAGGAGTAAATGAAGAGCCAGATGAGAGGTGCCTGGGGTAGCATTTCTCAAACAAGCTCACAGGAGCTGTATACAAGGCTCTCCAGTAAATTGTCAAACCACCAGCTACAGTAAAAGCATTATACATGAAGTTCTTTGAAATTGTATATTTTCACGTGGTGACCACCCATGAAGTCTGTCATGGTCACGCATGGCCACCAAGGCAGTACTCGAGGATGCCTTGTTTACCAGCACAACTTTATGGGCATTTTACTGCCAGGAAAATGGAATGAGAAGTACGGGGGGGAACCGAGTGTTTACATAAGGGAAAAACATCTCTGAGCCTGACACAAGCACAACTCCTTTGTGCCAGTGGTCTTGGCCCTCCTATGGTTTTTGTTCATTTCCTCATGAAATGAGGACATGAGAGAGAGGCTCTCTATTGGAACCCAACACACACCCGTACAGCAAGAGACCGCTTGCTTAGAGGAACCTGATGAAAACCCCAGGAAATACAGCTTCATTGCTGAGCAGCTTCTTTAAGTCTTTTCCTAAGGGATGAAATTTGGTCTTGATTTTGCCTAAGTCACAACAGTGTTTCTACACAGTGGTAAAGCCTGAAGGGTACCATAAAGGTACTGCTCTATGGTAGGAATCACGGCAGCTTCACCAATCATCTTCTGCATTATTTGCTCTTTATTAGTAGCCAGCAAAGCCTGGGACAGAGTAAATGTCTTAAATGTCTCAGTCTGTTTTCCCATACCCAAGAACTGCAATGAAAATTGCCCAAGCTCACTTTCCAACCACTTTTCCAGCAGGAGTGGCCCTTGGGCACCAATCCTGCTGAGCCACGTGAAGTCGTCTCAGGCTGCAGCCTGCATGACCACAGCACTCAGAGGCAGACAGAAAGAGCAGGCACCTGGAAAATCTTCATCTTGGAGAATCAAAGGAAAGTAGGTGGAGCAACAGCTTGTACTTACTGTACACTGAAAGCAAAAATCTGACCTACTGCCAGGCTTCAGATCAGAGAAGAGTTGCAGCTCCTGATTTGGCTCAAAAGAGAAACTCTCATGCATTTTAATAACTCAGCTCTCTACAGCACATCATGGTAGATGAAATAACATATACTTCGTTTCCAGAGTGCTTTCAGTTGCTTATAAATTTGCCAGTGTTGCTTAGACCAAAGTCAAGGCTGTAGTTCCTACACAAAAGGGTGTTTCTGTACCAACACTTTGTCTCCTCTGCAGTCAAGGGTAGCCACATCTTGTCAAGAAGGGCCTGGAGGCAGCTCAGTCAAGGCACTACCCTTCTCATGAAATGACCTGAGGGACAACCAGTTGTCTCACAATAACAGGGAAGGTGGAGTTCCCCTGTAGGTCCTTCAGTGGTTCTGTATAGATCTGACAACAGAAGTCTGGCTGTTTTGACTGAAGGATCTAGAAAACATGAAACATGGGGCTTGCCAATTTTTAATTTCCTTCTCGAGCTTCTACTGCTCTAACTAAAGAGAAGCCGGCCTCCATTTCTTCAGAGGCTCCAGCCACTCCAGAAACTCTTTTTCTCTTCCTCTCACCATTTACAACTGCCTTGTGCTACACAGTCTATGAGTATATAGGTGATTAAAGAGACAAAAAAATTTCCAAATTTAAAATGGGAAATTGTAAAGGAGTCTTGACTATCTTTGAAAACTAAGCCAGGTCTTCAAAAAACAAGTCAGGTTTTCTTCTTGGAAGAAAATCACTTCAGAGCAATCAAAGTGCTTATTTTGTTTTAAGCCAAGTACACAGATAAGCTTAGTGCAATATCCTGTGAAAACCTGAGATTTCACCTGTGAACACATTGATTTCAAACTTTTTCTCCCCCCTTGCCTGCACTGGATGCAGTCAGGTATTTCTTGCTTGAGGCCTGTATATCACACAGAGATACAGAGACATGCTCTCACAAATAATTTTGTGTGTAAGGAACAAAGAAACAACCATCCCATGAAAGACTCGTTCCCCCAAAATATCTATGTACTTGAGTGGTACGATGAATCAGCCATCCTTAAACTGGAAGTTACTTAATTTGATACCAGTTAAGGAAGTTGTCCATATGAAACACTTTGCTGGTTTCTTGCACACCAGCAAACTGCATATACACCAGTTTGGTGCCTCATTATGGCACAATTCACTACTAAACTACTGAGGGCTTGCGCTTCAGGTTTTTAAAAAGCTCCCAAAACCGAAACTGTGTATCTCCACAGAAGAAAACCTAAAACAAAATCCTAGGCTAAAATTCTCCCCCTTGGCGGGGAGGGAAGGGTATGAAAGGCAAACGATGGCAAAGCCCTTCGTATTACAGGACTGATCCCACCATGCTCCTCTAAGCACAATTCCCACACTGAGATCAGTGTGTGCAGAGTTCAGGGTCAAGTTTTGTTCCATTTTTTGTTATAGAAATTGCTTGGAGTGAGGGTCCCTCATCTGCACTTTCGACAAATGTGATTTACCATTAAATTAGACCAAGGCCTGTGTGCTTTTCTCTGCTTCAACACCTTTTTAAGTCATTGTCCCCTGGAAATAAGAAATGGTCACAGTGTGTGTTGTAATCAATATCACAGGGGAATTCGGCTCCACTTTACACAGAACCTAGCCCACGTCATTTAAATAAGAAACGTTTGGCATCAACACGTATATATAGATAGATATCTGTAGCTATAGCTCTCTAATCTCTGTTTATGGACACAGGAAGCCCTAGATCCAGCTCCCTCCTCCATCTCAGCTGGGCAAATAGTTGGCAGGAGAGCGTTTTATAGTTTAAACAACACACACAATCTGTAAATGCAATTCCTACCTGAGAAAATCCCACACTGTGTGCTGACTGACAAGTCTCCTGAGGTCATTTTAAGAGCTGCTTGTGTCCTATGGGTTTATTTTGTTGTAGAGCTGTTCTTTAATCTCCCAGTACCCATACATCAGGACCATGTACCATCTGTCAGCCAGCTGATGGACTGAGGCAGGGTGATGGAGAGCAGAAAGCGATGAGATTTCACTGCCTCTTGTCAGTCACTGGGAGGGGATGCATGATTTTTCCCCGATGGAACATATAATGAAAGGTTGCCCACCACCACATACTTGAGGGAGACAGCACGATGATGAGCTGCTCTGAATCTCAAACAATTTCAGCACACATTCAGGACTTTAGACCTTGGTGCAAGAATATACCCAAACTGCTAGAAATGTCATAGTCATCAGCAAAGCTCACTCAGGGATGAAGGAAGAAGCCTTAGCTAAAGAAACAAGAATTTTTGAGAAATGGCCTAGTCTCTTCTGAATGGTTACGAGATCACATTTCCCTTTTTATTGCTGTTATTCAGTGTTAAAAAATAAGAGAGGCACTTAAAAATAGTTCATTGCCACTTAAACACACAGAATAGTCTTCTGTTCCAAACTCCTGAGTTTTCAGGCTGCAGATGTTCTCCCTTGCTGCAATGAATTCTAAAGAGCCTGACGGTGCCAGGACCCTTAGAGCTTGCTTGGCTTATCATTACTTCTATAGATTACATTTATGAAAACAAAGCAGGGCAGTCTAAATGAACTGTTCTTCTAGGAACAAACAGAAGCAGTGACACTTCTTGCCATGAAAACAAGCATTTTTAGTATCTTTTCTGTATATGACATGGCTTCGCCTCTCAGACCTAAGCAACCTGAAGTTTCCTATGCTGGGGCAGTCTACATTCCCAGAGCCCACCAGCAAACATATAGCATTTTGCGGTTATAAAGCAAGCTTGCATAAAGCATATTTGGAAATGAAGTACCCTAGCAGGAGCTCTGGGAAACATTTGAGCCCAATGCCTCAGAGCTACAGGGGCAGAAAGAAGGGAACAGATGTAGAATTAAGTTGAACGCAAAGTTCTCAGTTCCACAGTTACTGAAGTGAATGGGAGGAATGTAAAAAGGTAAGAGATTTATTTCAACCACAGTCTCATTCCCTCTGTGTTGCTGCTAATGCAGACAAAATTTTGCAGTTTTGCTTTTCAATGGCTGCTGTTTCCATGGGCACAGAGGTAATACTGGTCTGCACAAAGGCAACTCCTCTGGCTGTCCACAGAAGGCAAAGGATATTTCTATTAATCAGTATTATTACACTAGTATTCACTATTGTCTCCAGGTACAGCTACAAGACCTTCCCCCAAAAACACATTTTGAAAAGTCAGCATGCTAGTTCTGTCAGTAGCAATAAATTCATATAGACACATGCCCAGAAAAGGCTAATTTTTGCTTTATTTTTGCATGGTTGTGAGTGCTTGCTTTTTAAATGCACCCACATAGACCACAACATATGGCACACAGCTTTTGCAAGTATCACACTGGGGGGGAACATTGAGGGAGTTCACTGGTGGTGTGGCTGTTGTAACATCTCCAGAAACCAAGATCAGTGTCCTTGTTCTTCTCGCTGGGTAAGATGGTATAATGACATTTACTGCTTTTGTAGAAGAAACATCTGTGTCGCTTTTGTGTGCAAAGTGCACACAAGCATCATATCATCATATGGGTGCAAATGCAATTAATCCTGGCATTTCCATTAGCTTATGCAACACGAGTGACACCAGGCTGCTTCTGCACTGTTACACTCAGAGGTCAAGCCAAGCCTGACCTATCAGATCTTAAGTATATTTGTACTTCATTTTGACCCATCCGCTACCACTGATGAAAGCATCCTAGTTTCACAGCTAACTCAATGTTAAATTTATCCTCATTCCCATTCCCATATATAGACAAATTCACTCCAGTATGCTTCACTTGACAGGACTTCTTTCATGACTAAAGATCTCCAAACGTTTAGATGCCCATGAGTAAACATGCCTTCTTCCAGATGATGTCCACTTCAGACAGTGATAACTTCTACATACTACTTTTACCATTTGAGGTCTCTTAAAAACCTCTCGTACTCCAGCAGCATGAAATTAGATGAAAAAAAAAACAAACACTTTAAGCTAAAATTTAAGCCCATATGTGTAGAAAATCAAATTAGTCAAAATCATAGCATCACACAATCATAGAATGGTTTGTGTTGGAAAGGACCTTAAGATCATCTAATTCCAACCCCTGGCCATGGGCAGGGATGCCTCCCACTAGATCATGTCACCCAAGGCTCTGCCCAACCTGGCCTTGAACACCACCAGGGATGGAGCATTCACAGCTTCGTTAGGCAACCTTTCCAATGCCTCACCACCCTCACAGTAAAGAATTTTTCTTCACATCTAACGTAAATCTCCCCTATAAAATATACCTGTATTAAAATTAAACAGCTTTGTGGGGTTTGACGGAAGGGTGATGGTCATGAGATTTCAGATTGCTGGGCTGGCTTTCCTCAGAAGGGCAACCTGCATTTCCACTGCCTGGGCTGAGTCAAGCATGGCTGCAGCTTCACTGTTACAAACCCTAGACTAACAAGCTGAGGGAAACGGGAACTCCTGCTGCCAGCTGCAGGGCAGGTGTGATTTAAGACTGTATTTAGAGACCAAACCCAAAACACTCAAAACCAGGTAGTTTTCTGCCAGCATCAGCAGAAAGGGATTTGGTGTCATGGTCTGTAATGTACATAAAGACAGTAAACTCTCCTGTTTGGGATCCTCTAAATTCTGCATTGTCCAAATTAACCTTTAACAACACTGAGAGATAATTACTCTAACGCAGGCTTATTCTCAGAGACATTCTTCAAATTTCTCATTGACTTCATTATTTATAAATTATGTTGAATTTACACTCTTAGGTGGGAAAACTAAATACCGAGTACCATTTCTCTATACATATGAACAGCACACTTGCATACTTGCTGTAAGTGGTTGTACAATAGATGGTGGGAGCTCTCTGCATTTGATGTCATCTTAATGAACTCAGCATAATTGCCTTTGTGAAACAATGGCAAAGAGCACAGCAGTACTTAAATACAGCTTCACTAAAGCAAGGGCTGCTCTGGTAGTGTGCCAGCTTCTCATCTCCTCCAGGTCCTTCATGAATCTCCCTTTTTCAAAACACTTTTTTTTTCTCCAAAATACAAAGCCAGTATCTTAGCTGATGTGAAATGGTGCAGATTCATGTGATATTTACTAAGTCATCAGTCCCAAAGGGACATATGCGTATCACAGCCTTCTCCATACTCCACACTCAGTTGTTGCAGCTGCCCAGCTTCCTCCAACACCCACCAGCCCTGCATACCATGCAATGAGATTCACTGGGTTCAACAGCACTCTGCGGGGTTGGGAATGGAAATTCTGCAGTTCTAACGGCAACTTTCCAAAGCAAAACACTTTCTTTAATTAAATATGAAAAATTTATTAGCACAGCACTTGATTAATCTCTGTTTATTTGATTCTACAGTTCAAGTTTTCAGTGCTTTGCAATACAACAGGTTACCAACAGACAGCTGTATTGCACAGACGAATAAACTAAGTGCAAGCAATATTTTGGGGTAACCACTGATCTGTGAATGCTCAGTGATTACTGTGTTACAAACTGAATGTGACAGGAAAGTTACAAAGAAATCATGCCTTTGTTGAAAGTTAAATTCATATCTGAAAAGATGAGACTATCCACAGCAGGGTATACTTGTCATCCCTAATTTGGCAGCGATGGACTTGGCTGATTGTGATTTAGAATTCAAACGTTCACTTTGCTAAGGGATAAAGGAGAGATGACTCTTTTAAACCTGGCAGTTGAAGTTAGATACTTAAATTTGAGTCTCATCAAAATAAAAGAGCCCTGGAATATCCTGCTCCTTTCATCTCTAATGGATTTCAAAGTGATTTCAATAGACTGTCTTACTGAGAAAGCAAAGCACAACAGGTCTCATATGACAACCAGTGACCATTTTTGTGCAAACCTGATGACTACTGAAGAGCAGGGCTGGGAATGGGTATCTTCATGCTTTGACTTTTAGTCCAGCTCTGACACAGATTTCACCAACTTCTGATGAAGCTGAAATAATCTGAGATAGATACACTATTACATGACCAGAATTCTTGTTTGTCTTTAGACTTCTCTCTAAATCACCTACGACCTTTGCATGCTATATAAATAAATTACAACCAGTATTTTACCTTCTTTCAGACATAGCCATTATAAGAATGTCACTGACATTTTAGTCAAGATGCTCTATTTAGTTTGAAATATGATAGGAGCTTAATGAGGTTTTAACCAAAGAAAGGCAAATGCTAAGAAGCCTGAATCCAAATATATCTAGTTAAATCAAAGGAAAAAGCCTATAAAGTCTATATAGAGAACAAGCTGATGGTACCTAATGTTGAGCACATCTTTCTTATCTGGAGCTCTAACCAGAAAAGCAACAGGAGGAGTTCTAGCAGTAGAGATTTTGCTCTGGCTGCAATACAAGACTGAGTACTACAGGAAGGGCATGATGACCACACTGCTAAGTCCTTAGCTGCAGAAACAGGATCACATATAACAGGGTAAGACAACATGTACTGTGGTACATTCTCCTTCTGGCACAAGGAGACACAAAACAGGGGGCGAGCTGGACATCCCACATGAAGAGCACCAGCTTCCCCAGCACAGAGCCCTTGCCCTGATGGGGCAGAAGTAGCTGCGGAAGAGAAGAGCCTCCTGTCTTCCCACCTGCCTTTACTTAGCACAAGGCAGGGTGCAGCAACCTCCTTGTCTTTCTACTGTTGTACTCTTTCATTTTTTGTGTCTTACTACAGTATGAATTGCATAGTTCACCCAACAACCAGCCACTTCTTTTGTTTCTGCTTGCGCAAGCTGAATATAGAGGTCCTTCATACCATTAAATATCCACCAGTAAAATAACAGTTGTGTTAGTGAAGGATTAACATATTAGAAGTATGTATATGTTCGAAAGTTAATTAATTTCTAAGTACAAGTCACTCATAGGACCACTGGTTAGAACAACCTAAAAGCCACGCTTCAGCAGTATAAATCAAATTAAATTAAAAACCAATTCTGAAGCTGTGTTTTTAAGTGGTGCCCCCATAAACCTGTACAAAATTATAAAAACTAGGAATTACAGCAAAACTCTGAGTTGATATTCTTCTTTTTAATTTGAATTTAACTGGATTACACATGAATTACTAATTGCTGTTTCTAGTGACCCACGGTGATAATATGAGCTCTGTATTACAATGACCTGACAGTTAATTAGTTTGTATGAGCAGATTATGCAAAGTTTTATCATAAAGTGATTTAAACTCATATTGCCCTTGGTAATGCAACACAGGAATAGTGCCTACGCATTGGTACAAACATAAAATTTCAAAGAGAATCCATTAAAAGAAAAATCAATTGATTAAATGTAAAATGAAAACAAGCTCTGCAGAGTATTGGGTACTAAATTCTATTCATCCAAGCTTCAAAGTTTGTAATCATCAACTTGAACTATGTAAAACAACTATTAGTTACGCTTCAACTACCAAATAACTCAGTTTGTATATTCATTGCAATTAAAAAAAGTTCAGGAAATTGGAAAGCATTTGCCTGAGTGGTCCTCATATGGAGTAACAGCAGCAACCTTAAAACACTCCAAAATGGGTAGTGGAATAAGGTGGAAAAAGGTTATGGACATCACACTGCAGGAGGAAAAAAAGAAATCACTCTATGATTAAGCATCTTCCCAACAAGCCGAGAATGTTTCTGAAGAGCTAATACCAGCCTCAAACAACATAAAGCAACCAGAAAGAGGTACAGATGCCTCTGAAGACCATGCACCACTTAATTTACTGCTGTCCATCACTGTAGTATCTAATACAAGTCAATAAAAAGTTGGCCCTTTTCTTCATTCACCCTTTCAGAGCATGTTCTAAAATTTTGTTTTGAGATTGTAATATTTATTTTTCTTGAACTTCTGAACAATTTATTAGGGAAGAAAGGAGTATTAATTTGGAGAAATCATACTCTTACATTGAAAGATTTTTCCCCCTATTAAAGAGGAATTACATAGATGACAGAGTTTCTAGATGTTTCATCTTTACCTAATAATCTTTAAAATGTGTTTCCTTGCTGAACCATTTGATTGGGACTGTATAGGGCTGTTTGTTGAAATTTTGGGCATCTCTACAGAGAAATGAGTCCAGGCTCCAGAGGAAATGCTTGCTTGTCTAGAACAGTACAGAGTAAGAGAGGCAGGCCAAATGTCAGTTTTGCAGCCAACTATTAGGGACATGTGATGTTGCCAAATAACCAAGACAGCTGTTGAGCAATAACCCAAGGCCTGCTATTGGCAAACAGATGCTGGCTAGTCTTTGGTATGGAGAAGTGAGTAATCAGATGGTCAGGCCATGCTGAGGATTGGTATCTTCATTTTTGTTGCTTCTGTGCCAGGAAGGGTCATTTGATCTGCAGGTCCTTCCCAGCAAGGCTCACACAGCAATTCTCTCACAGGGGCCAATTTGATGTAGCCTGAAATGTTTGGCTTAGTAAGTCCCTGAGGGAATATTTCCACTTCACTTTTCTATTTCTCAGGGGTGTGTGTGTATATCTTCCTAGTTTCAGATTTCCATCAGCATTCATATAGAACATACGCTTCCAAAATTACTATTCCTAATGACCTTATATCTGTCAGGATCCATCAAGACACTTAAAAGACGGGAGCAGCCAGTTTGCTTTTAAAATGACCTGAATACTTGGTAGTGTCTACTAGCTTCTCCAAACCACAGAAACCAATTGTCTGTAAATCCAGCACATTGCCTGCAGCTGGGAAGCTTTTCCCAGGACAAAGTGTGGCACACCCTGCACTTGTCACCTGTGAGTTATGTACCAGCTGCTGCCAGATCCCTGTGCCGCAGGTCATCCTTACCACCGGTGCTGGCTTGGCACAGAACTGGGCTCCTGCCCAAGCAGACTGTTCATTTCATCAATGCTTCATATGAGTGCAGTTTTGCAGTCTGGGCTGCAGGAGCACAGCTGATGACCCACAGGATGGTAAATCTCCCCCACACCAACCCCAGCACACCTTAGCAGCATCCGAGAGGCCACCCTGCCTCCAGAAGGGCTTACTATCTCTGCCTTGGAGGCAGCCCCGCCAGGCCTGAGCTGCCCTCTGTATTTCCTCACTTTTCAGCACTGCAGCAGCCCAGCCCCTTATTGCCCCTGCTAAAGAAGAGCTGACCTTACATGAATTAGTTTTACTTCTTTTTTGTTAGTTGCCCCTACAACCCCCTGGAGAAGAGGAAACAACCAAGAACCTGTGTGTTGCAGAGCACCACGGCCATACAGTTTGCCGCACCGTCTGCCCAGGTGCCAGAGGATTTTAACTTCTCCCAGGGAAAATACCAGAAAAAAACCCTAGAAGAACCTGTGCACTCACCTGCCATTACTCTTACAAGTAACAGGGTACTTCATACATCTGCTCTTACTCTTACAAAGGTGCCTGTACTTCATTGAGTACAGACCTCTGAAGGCTGATAATTTCCAAAACCGTCTCCTGAAAACACAGTATCAAAGTCATGCATTTCTCATTAGATATTATGCCCTTAAAATATATTCCTGGCTTTGAAAACTCCATACTAAGTGTTTATCTGCAAATTGTTTGTAATATTCAAAACCTACCCTACAGCCTGAGTCTGAAAATTGCACACAGATAAAGCCTTCCTCTATTACTCATTGACTTCAACGAGACTATTCATGCAAAAAGTCCAAGGCAGTTTTAGAGCTTTTGGTAATATGTGTGTACATATACCTTTTCACTTTTAAAAATGAAGAGATATTTCGGAATAAGCATGAAGATCATAAAGTGGGTAAAGATTTTTTTAAAGCACTACCGAAGTGCAATCATGCTGGAAGAAGCTGACAAATTTCAGCAGCTCTTTTTCATTAAAGTACATTACTTTAAACAAAACCCCCCAAGGCAAGCTCTGTGAGAAGTTTGCCATGATGGGAATATACTCGTGAAAGAAATATAGCACAATCTAGCACATTCATAGAAACATCACTTTTAAATATAAAGTCCATTATTCATTATTAAAAGAAATGGATACATATGTGAGAAAAACACCCATCTTGTGGCTACATGCCTGGCAGCAGCTTATATTCTTTGCAGAGTATTTTACTTCCACAATAAATGTGAAAGAGACATGTATATATCTACCTTTTAGGATGTTTCTTCAGGTTTATCGTTGTTGGGAAATAGCTGATTCAAGAAGAAAAGAAAGCTACATTTATCATGTAAGTTAAAGTGCCAGGAAATTCAAAGACATGGGAAAGCTGGACAAGTTAAGACATAAATGGCAACGGCCGTGTTACACCGTAAGACACATGGTATGCCCCCCCGCCCTCCTCACCCCTGATAACAGACGGGCATTGTCAAGAGCTTGACAAAACAGATTTCACAAAGTGGTGTAAGTCCGATTTCATTACAACTGCAGCAGTTTACTATGCAAGGTATTGCCTCAGCATTTTGTGGGGTATTATTTTGGTCTCTCGTTCGAAACTAGGCAGAAAGAAAGATGGATATTAATACTACTGATGCCCCAGCAAGCTATCAGAGTGCATCTGTGTTAATTGCTGTTGTATTTCTTAGCCCACAGCAGGGCAGTGCAAACATTGAAAAGCAGTTGCTTGTGCTAGAATATCCATATTTAACCAATACATCAGGTTAAGACTCAGATTTTTCTTCTGTGCGATATTCCCACTGTTAAAATTTACAAGTGACCAATGCTCTGAAGTTTTCTGTAGTAAAGGCATTTTAAAGAATGTCATTAACATTTTCAAAGCCCTTTTGGCCCTAAAATTGCACAAGTGTCAGGTCCTTAAACCCTGATGGCTGTCTCCAGCTGTACAGTGAGACAGTGGTGGTAGCTCTTCTGGTTCCAGAAGTTTCTCAAAGCACGTTGCCTTGAAGTGTGGAAATTTCAGCATGTTGGGGCTTCTTTAATTTCCCTCCAACAACAAAAGGAAACTCATATTTGCGGAATGGAGAGAAAATGGAAGGAGACAGAATTCACTGTGGATTGTTTGTTCCCATCCCAAGTGGAAGGAAAAGTTAAATGGAAACACTGCTGCACCTGACACAATGGACAGCCTGATGATGCAGAGGTTGATTCTGCAACCATTATCCTCAGAGTTGAAGCATTTAGTTGGATTCAGAGTTGAAGTTTGGTTGAACTACATGGAAACCGCAACATTTCCAGTGTTTGGCTTTACAATGGCCTGGTGCGGCTTGTGTTCAGCCACCTCAGTGGCAATACAGACCAATATGTCACCAGATATTCTCTTTCAGAGTTTGAATGCGTGATGAAGTTTTGGATATTCACGCTTGGTAGGGTTTTTCCCCCAAGATGAGGAACAGTTGGAGGAGCTAGGTCTTCATACCAACATCTGAAGAAGCTCTAGCTCTCAAGTGGTACACTGGAGCAGGACGAGCAACAGGCTGCTTGAAACCTGCATTGGGAGACACAGTTTCTCTCTGCTCCCTAGAAAGCAAGAAATTGTTTTTAACTACTTAGCTATAGCTAATCCATTGCTTTTCTGGGACTCATAATTCTTTTCCCACATTTGCATTTGTGATACAAGCGAGAGCCTGGCTTTAAACTGCATTGTGATTTTGGTGGGCAATTTTTGGAGCACATAAGGCAACAAAGTGAGGTGGCAATTTCTAATATTTGATATCTCAGGACAGCTGGATGTCATTCTATGGAATAGGAAAAAAACCCAACAACAACAAAAAGGAGCATTTCCTTAGACAAAGAGCATCCTTCATGCTGCATGCATGCAATAGATCCGCTGCTGCACGGCTGTCCAGCGACTCACTGCAAACAGCAGAAACACAGGAACTTCTCAAAGGAAGGGCTGCAAGCATCTTCTGTAAAGGAGAGCTTTAAAGAGCTTAAAAGTAGGCACTGCTAGAAACTGCCCCTGTAAGACATAGATGATAAATCAGTTAATCTGGGAAAAAATACAAAAACCCAACAAAGAAAGGAAAAGCTTCTGAGCCACTGATCTCGCAAATGCACTGCTCCTGATTAGAACTTGAGAGAAGACTTCGTTACAGTGTTGTTTTCTTGTGATTCTGAAGAGGTGTGAAGTGCAGAGAGGCAGAGGCTGAATTTTAATAGGAATTACATCTAAACTCTGTTCATCATTAAAGACAGAGTGTAATCAGTACAACTAAGGACACCTGAGGAAGATGGTGAAAAAACTCTAAAGTCAAAGTGTTGAAGTGACAGCTATATTGCCATGAGAACAAAGCTGCAGGAACAAATCTCTGTCCTAGCTAGATCCTGACACATTAGGGACCTTGAAAAAAACAAGAGAGAGATTTAAAAGCTTCAGTTGTTCAGTCACTCCCATACACATATAAAGGGCAAGACCAAGGCAGAATATGTACCATGGATGCACAAGCCTAAGCATAAACCTGCTTGAGGTAACTATGGACTGTTTCTCATCCTGAACATACATTCTCTTGCCTAACTGACAAGGAGAAGCCTATTATCTCAAAGCACTGAAAACCAAAGTCATTCCCTTTGGCCTGAATGAATCAGGTTCAACCAGTACAAATTTTGTAGCTAGCTGACAAGTACCTTGACATTGGGACTGGAAATCAGGTACATTTTAAGCACAGATCCTGCTGCCAACAAGCATCTTCACAGCAAAATGCAAGCAGATGGGCAGACAAATCCGTGTGTGTACCATGAAGGAAACCTTGATAAAAAGTGCTTTGCTTTTTAAGATACCTTGAGCAGACTTACAGATTAATCTATGTAACTTCAAACCCCAGAAAGATATCAAACAAAATTAACTGCAAGCAGTACTTAAGCAGACAAAGAAAGTTGCAAGCAAACATACATGACTCGCATAACATACAAAACAAAACAGTTTTATCCCATGACAGGAAGGGTCCTATGGAGAATAAAAAATCAGCGGCTGTACTAGGTCTTGACTTTAGTATGTGTTTTAATACTTGTACACAAATTTACCATAATCAAGACTATCAACTAAGGTTTGAAACTGTTCAGTTTGGTTCATGAGTATCTGAAAAATAACACAAGCAGTGCTTCACTGCCAAAAATGAAAGTTGAATTAAGTGCAGGAACTTGTTCTCATTATGAAATTTCTCAGTATTTTCATTAGTAGTTTGGTATGGTAAAAGATAAAATACCAAGTCTGAAGTAAGTATTGAGCTGGGCAAGTACAACAGATTATTTAGAGGAAAGATTTAGGGCACAAAGAAATCTTGAGAGGAAAATTGCCTGAGAAAATGAGGATGCACTTCAACAAGTATAAAGTAGTAGACTACGAAATGTGCTGACCACATATACATATATACATCTAAGCAGCTGATAGAAGACATAAGACAGGAAACAACTAGAGAGGCAGTGGGTCTTTAGAATAGGATTTGGGAATCACAATGGATCACAAACTGCATGAAGTCAAGAATATTTTGCTTTTGTAAAAAACCATATACCAAAGGGGCATATATAAACAGGATTGCTGCTCATAAGACAGCTGAAGTAAACCTTCTGCTTTGCTAAGAAGTCCTAAGGCTCCCACAGCCGGATCACTGCAGCTGGATTTGGGTGCCGTATCTAATGCAAGAACAACACAGGCCAACTGGAAGGAGTTCAGATGAAAAGAATTATCACCAGAGGTCTTGAAACCTATCCTCGGAGGAAAGCTGGGGAGAAGCAGAGTTGTTTAGTCTAAAAATAAAGATGTCTGAAGGGAGACACGATAGCAATCTTCAAATATAGAAAAAGGCTGCTAGAAAGAGAAAGGAAATAAGCCCTTTTCCATGTTTTCTAAGGGTAGGACATGTAGGAATAGGCTGAAACGACAACAAGGGAGATCGAGGTTAGACTTTATGAAGCACTATTTAATGGTAAGGATAGTTAAGCCCTGGAAGAGTTGGCCTGCAGAGATCCTGTGATTGTTATTGTTTAAGCTTTCTAAGGACAGCTACACTGACATTTTTTCTGAAATATATCAGTTGTATCTGTACTGTCTTGGGGCAGGAGGGTGGACTGAATGACCTCCCCTTTGCAGCCTTCTTTCCTTTCAACTTTCACTGTAACTATGAAATATACGTGTGATTGGAATATTAACGTGTTTGAGTTCCTGGCAGACCATCTCTCTCTTTGAAAACGTATGAGTGCTCACTACACCAGTGCTCAGTGCCTTCACAGCATCACCTCTGAGCTATGGTACCTGGACCAAGGCAGCAGAGGGGAGTGCAGCAGAATTCACAGGCAGACTCCAGCACATTTTCCAACAATAATCCGCTTCTATTCTGGAATAAAGAGGAGACAAAGTGACAACCTCAATCCCTCTTCCTCCCCAAGAAGCAGGTATGCAGTGTTTGCCCTCCACCATCCCAGCCTAGAACCAGAGGCAAGGAGACCATAGGAGGGGTGAGAACTGGCCACTGTGCCACACTGCCCAAGAAACTTTTTCATCATAGAAGGGACCTTAAAGCTCATCTCGTTCCAACCCCTGCCATAGGCAGAGACACCTTCCACTACACCAGGTTGCTCAAAGCCCCATCCAACCTGGCCTTGATCCTTCCATTTAGCACAGTAGCTTTGAAAACAAGACTTTGTCAGTAAATGCAAGCAGGAAGACTTGGTCCATTTTCCACTAGGTATTTACCCAGAGGATTATAAAAGCTCCACATACATTTTGGACCAGTATTTTGTTCTCTTGTGGGAGTGCAGTAAAACACCAGCTGCTGTTAATGTACCTTGGTGAATAATCACACTCAGCTAATTTTCAGCTATGAATGATTAAGTACTTCATACAGTATGTGAACATAAAGAGCCATTTCCTCACACTTAAAATATATTTGATTTGAGAACCCAGTGGAGCAAACACACCCCATGCCAGTATAAGGACAAGCTGCAAAATTAGGCAATTACTCTCTGCATCCATGATCTAGTGTGACACACAAATTCTGCAGGAAAGCTGCGACACCCCTGTACAGATACTCCTGCAATGCTGTTCAACAGCAGACTGCAGGCACTGCGTGCTTTTACCTTCGACTTGCCACGGATATATTACACTTCACAGCTTCCAGAAATACCTCTAGAAAATGTGAGCACACTTTACAAAGAAGAAACAGTCCAAATTTGTCAGGTGACTTAAGATCCAATTTTGTAACAAGCCTTACTTTTTGCTAGTAATTACACCTGCAAACTGGTCTCTGGATGTCAGTAATTGCCAACTCATACTATTAGTCTACAGGAAGACAACTGCTATTGCTTTAGCACAGACCTGGGTCTGGATTTTCAGCCTTGAGTTAACCAAAATCACACACTTACAAAGCTTTATTATGACAGAGACATTTTTTATTCTCCTGAAAATATTTCGTAGTCAAATGCCCCAGCAGTTTAGAGGGAACTCAGCTCTGTACTCCTTCATTTGCTCTAGCTTCCTATGTGAATACATGTTACTAAACAGGAGTGAGGACTGTGGGCTTGGCCACTAAAAACGTGCTTTAACATTTTTAAATGCTACCATGGTTAAAGCTTGCCACAAGCATGTATTGCTTGCCACTACAGAAAAGCAAGAAAGATGTTGTATTAGTTTACTACTGATGGGCATTTTGGAGGTCACCCACCTGGAAGAGCCCTTGTAGTTATGAACAGCAGGTGGTCATCCTTTCATGAGAGGTTTTGGTTACCCTCCATCCCAAAGAAGCTCCTTTGTATGACACATGGAATACAGCTACAAGCATGGGCTGTTAGGAAATAGCCGTTCTGATTTTGTACCACTGAACGGAGGTCTGTACATATGGTAATAACAATTTACTTTTTATAGAATAATAATAGGCTTGGGTAATTCCTGTGCCAACAGATCAGCGGCTACTGTTTCCACTTGGAGGTTATGAAAGATTCTGCCCTCACCCCTTTCCAATGGCCTCTTGTTCCAGAACAGCTGAGCGTTATTTTTAAGCCATAAAATTGTAGGAGAGTGGCTGGGCAGCTATTATTAACAATCATACAGAATTCTGCATAATATGTGCCTCAGTCCACTTTATATTCCACCATTTAGACAGCAGAGAAAGCACAGACTGGAATAATTTACAGTCAAGTGACATTTTGCATATATAAAAGACATCTATTTGAACAAGATGAGTTCAAATCTGTGGTCTCTGTTCAAAGAAAACTTAAATATAAGTCAATGAGAACAATGTCTGTGAAAATAGGCCCTGCCTGGCTGCCTTCAGAGCATAACATCAAGTTTATTCTTTCAAAAATACCTCAGTGTGCAACTCAGGACTGGTTCTTTCATCTTCAGGTTCTCCATCCCCCTGATGGTCCAGCTGCAGTTACTACCCCAGCTGACCTTTTCCTGAATATAATGAGTTTTTCTGCCTTTCTTTAGTTGATTCTCACCTGCACTCCGTTCACTTTCAACCTGTTTCCTGACAATAGCATCCTCCTCCCCTTGTCCATCTGTTCATGACACAGAACTTGAAAGCAAGTAAGGAGAGGAAATCATGACAGTGGCTAAAGGAATGAACTGGCAAAGAGAAGAACTCAAGTCCTTTTGGGAGAAGCAACAGCAACTCCTGTTGAGTTTTACAGCCATTTTTTCTTTCTTTCTGTCATGGTTTAACCCCAGCCAGCAACTAAGCACCACACAGACATTCACACACACCCCACCCCACCCCCAGATATTCACATTTGAGAGAAGGAAAGCAGAATTTAACCTTTTCCTCCCTTCTTTCAGGTCCACCAGGAAACGAGCCAAACAGCTAACTGCCCACCCTGCAATCCTCCCCCAGCACACCATATGAATGTCTCCGATTGCTAGTTTGTTAATTGCCACATAGAAGTTATCGCATTAATGCAACTGGGATGCCAAGAATAGTTTAAGCGAAGTTAAATGAGTAAAGCATGCCTAGTAGTTTCCATTGTTCAGCCTCATAGACAGGCAGTGAGTTGTATAATTGGGCATTCTGACACTTCCAACTCATTTGTTTCATTACACTGTGTTGCTTGCACTCAAACATCTGCAAAAATTGTGAACGAACAGATCTAGGAATTCTTCTTGGAGAAAAAGCTGCTTTTTACTTGGATTCAGATTGATTGTGCGGTTGAAACTTGTAGAATTAGAGAGTTATTTTGTTTTAGGGGTAACACTTTTCTTCTCCCAAACAAAGCATGTCACACAAGAGCAACAAGAGGCCCTTGAAGTCAAAGCCCTGAGTATCATGCAATGGACATCATATTAAAAGCAGACTCCTGTAAGATCCTGAATTTCTCTTAACGTCACATTCAATTACTGTTATGCAGGTGCCCTTCACCCCACGGGGACATACAACAGAGTCAGATTCCCACAGCTGGATTATTGCATTTCCTGGACTTCCACCACTCCCATGGGTGCCAAGAGGTATCCTGCACTTAGAGACAGGCATTCATCCCCTGCCAAATAAAATACTCTTCAATGGATATAATTCACTGTTGGCTTTTTCTAGCTTTTTATTGGTATAGCTCCCTTGACTTCCACAAATTTTCCCAGCACAGAATCACTCTGACAGCAATAGTTACAGAATTATCAAATTAGGCACTACTCATTGTTGTGGCTTAACTTGATACTGGAACTTAACAATGAGTCTTTCAGTGTCTTCATGCTGGCGTTGTAGGATGTGCCAAAACGGATCAAGTCCACTTATACATCTAGTTCTGTAACCTGCCTCCAGCAGTACCTTCATGCTTCAGGGGGAGACAAACCTTCAGTACTGTATATGAGGAGAAAATTTCTCCTCTTTAGCAAGTCACTGCAGATACCCTGATGGATAAGAATTGATTAGCAAGACTTAAAAGGTCAGAGGTATGCACAAACTTCATATATGATATAAAGGGCAGTTTATCCTCTGTATCCCAGGAAGCATATAGTGAAATTTTCATTGTCGCTGAAATAATATGTGACATATTGCAACAGCATGTTAAATGACAAAGGCTGCATTAGAATGCAAAATTGCACTACACTTATGTTATTCTTCCAAGCAGCCATTTTCAGCCTCCCCCAGTTATACAGCTGTTTTTTTTAAAGGCTAGTGAATCTTGCTTTCATTTGCTCAAATAAATTCACAAAGCTTCACCTTCTTGAGAGGTGCCAACCAACTGCACGACCAAACCCCCCTTCAAAGTCCTAGCACTACTGCTGATTAATTTTATTTCTACATAATCTTACCAAACTTTTCTCCTCTTTAGAAATGCTACTTTCCAGAAATAAAAATATCAAGATTTTTCTGAAGAAACACTCATTCTCCAAAATTTCACTAAGAAAAAGATGGAGCAGACACTGTATTAAATACTGAATCAAAACTGCAGTGCTGTAGTTGACAATCCAAAAGCCCAAGGCGTTTCCAATTTGGAATGAAATACTTCAATTGTCAACATTTCTACAGAAAGGGCATTCTGTGTATGAACTGGTTCTTTCTAACAGTATGAACTTGTGAATCTATGGTGAGTTGGTGTTTTGGTTTGTTGTTTTTAACTCAAGCAAGTGTCTTGGTATTTGACAGAAACACCATATAAGCAGGTTTACGTTTCTAACCCTCAAGGTTGCAAAGAACCATGTAAAATCATGATCCTAAAGGTCTGAAATCCATAAGGTAAGAAGGAGGACCAGAAAACTTGTTGCTTTACAGTTTCTAGGAGTTTTGATTCAATTCTCATCTCTTGAGAGCTGGAACTGTTTCTTGACTGCGAACACGAGGAAAATGCTGAGCAAGGAAATGAGGACCTGAGCAGACAGCATGCTATTTCACAAGTTTTGCACCAAATAAATAGCCTCTGTACAACTGCAGATGCACAGCACAAGATTTTTGTGATGAATGCAAGAGCAATGGAGAGAGATGATAGAGCAAATACTTGCTCACCTAGGATTCAAATTAGTTCTTGCTTGTTCTGTCTCTTCTTTCATATATATGCACATATACACATGGGCACATTAAATAGCATTTATGGTCCTATTTTATTATTACTTTAACATTTCAGAATTTGGATACTAAGCACCAGGTGTTGGAAAAATTTCCACAAAGTGATGTCAGTGCTGTCAGTGGGATTATGCCAGCAACATAACACTTACAGAATCAGGCCCTAAGGTCATAACAGTTGATCTCTCACAGTGAGTGAGTTCAGCAGAATCCCTGGGAATGCTGTAAAAAGGGCAGATCATTATGTATTTTTACATTTGTAGTTAATAATTTTATTAGTTGTTTCATTCTTGTGCCCTTCCTCCATATTTCACAATTGTTGCAAATATTCCATGAACTAAAATGATTTAGTTTCGTACCTTAGAGCCCTGCATGAACCATTATTTCTACAAGAAGGGAAGGAACAGCTACGATAATGCAGGATGGCACAGAACTCTTAGAAACCACCATACATAATTGACACATGTTCCCATCATTTTTCTCTATAGCTGCATCCTCTTTATTTCCCCACCCCCGGCTAGGAAAAGTCCATAACTACAGCACAATGAACCTCACAGGATCCATTATTTATTTATATGTAGAAGGATGCACAGCATATGACTTCTTATTGCTTTATTCAAGTCTGTATTACAGAATTTTCTGATATCTCCTGAGGTTTATGTTTAGTTACACACACTGAATGCTACCCTCACTCCACTCAACAGTAATTTTAAAGCAGTTCAGAAATATCTGGTTAAATCTTCATTTTCCCCTCTCCCCTCATCAGATTTTCATGCATTCTTGAAGTTCTCATTGGGTAGAAGTTTTTCCCAACTAAACCTCACACAGTAGTTGTGAATATATGAAGTATTAGAGCGAGGTTTTTCAATATTTTGAACTCATCGTAAGTAAATATCACTTGAAATTATTTTGGCCATTGTATCTTAATTCAAAACTGACTAAATTGGAAAAGTGGAGTTAAAGCGACTTGAAGCTTGGGGTGCCCTGTTTACAATGTCTTTATAGAGCTCCTTTCCAAAGATCCAGGTATCTTCCCAAAACTGAAACTTATTAAAGCATCTTGCATTTGGCACTCAAATAAGCCCCTCAGTTAGATTTCTAAATGTCTACAACAACCAATAAAGCCAGTAAGCATGTTGGAAAGAAAAGAAACTGGAGAAAAAAAGCAAAGACCTGAAGAAAAGCAGCATATGTGGGAAGGGTAGAAAAGCAGAGGGAAGAAGTAGGTGGGGTGGGAAAAATGGATAATAAATCACAGCCCTGCTCAACCAGCAAAGATCAGTAGATTTTAGCTGAAGAAAAAGTCAGCCTAAAAGCTGCATATGATTGAAATGAGATTCTGAGCACCAGAAAGTTTAATGAAGTTACAAAACTAGCCCAAAATCAGAATGCATTTCTTTCTTAAACACATGATGCAGTTCCCATCCATGACAATAAGAGCTTTGCCAGGGAAACCAAGTAAGGGCTCAGACAATGAGTTTTCTAATTCTTGGTTCCTAGCATGAAGCATCCATAGTAAGCAAGCTCAGAGCCTTACATAGCCACCTAGTAAGATACTGAGCCTTTGCACCAAGCAATATTATCTTGTCATATGAATTTCACAACACAGGCACATATGTATGCACATACCATTACAGATATCCACAGCCATATATACATTATTCAACTAGAAGCAGATTAGCATCAGCTAAATAAAAATACACATACAGATTTAAAGGAAAAACCTCACAAGGTACAAAGTGCTTGCCTGCCTGTGGCGTCAGTTTAAGAATAAATATGATTATAAAAATCATCATGAAATGGCATATGGTACATTTTTGTACACATATTATTCACTCATTTTTATTGTATTTGACTTGACACTGACAATATATCTTACTCATTAGGGGAGCTTATATTTCAGTCTTAGTTGTATGTTAAAAATCTCCCACTGTTATGTGGCAAGAATACATAAAAAACAAATAGGCAAAAGCACGCTCGCCTGGAAAGACTTAATATTTCTCAAAACGTTCAGAAATTATTCTTCCCATTAAAAATCCAAAGTCAAAAGGGGAAAATACAATTGTTACCCTTGATTTTTCCCTGGTGTTTCATGTATTACATCAAGAGTTCCTTGATTGGATTCAAATGCAAAGTTGCTCCCATGGCTTCAAAGTAAGACTAAATTGAAAAATGTGCTTCAACAACATTGATATTGAAATAATATCCCAGAATACTGTCTTAATGGGTTTACCATTATTAAACAAAAACATAACAAAACTTTGGGGGTCCTTTTAAATGAAATAATAGAATGATAATAAAAAGCAACAAAAAGAACCATGTACTAAAGAAAACCTTGTCCCCTTTTCAAACCGCCTCTGGAAATACTCCCAAGTTTCATCTCTCCTGGGACTCTCAGTTTCCATTCTTGCCCCTCCATTCTTGCTTAGACTATCACAACTGAGGTATTTACAACTTCAACAATATCATGATGCAGCATTGCTGATTAGTTTCCATCCACAGAAATACTACTTTCAGATGTGATAGAGAATCTTCTTCAGAAGGAGAACACCAGGGTTAACAGACACCAGGTTTAGGAGTGTGTCCGTCATCACCTAGGTGGTCCAAGATAAAAAGATGCTGCAGTCCCTGGCCACCAAGATGCACAAGGCAACCACATCTCCAAGCCAGATATGACTTTCATTACATTTATGAATTATGCCTGACATTTAATATTTGAATGCAATATTTTTTGTTTTAATAACGAATCACTGGATCATCAGAATAATGGATAGCACTGGTAAAAATATAATGAAAATGCCAAGCTTTAAATAGCGTGTTTAATTATTAAAAATGTTACTGGAAAAAACTAACTTTGCATTGCTGTCAAGATCAAATGAACATGAATTTCAATCAAAAGGGAGGCTATTGTACAATATATTAAAACATGAGGTTCTGCCTACAGTAATTATTGTGCACAGCACACAAAGGGGAAAAAAGGCAACACTATCAATCACAGTCTGACCACATTCAGTCAATACGAGCCCCTCCCCTGCTTTGTTGCACAGTTTTTCCTTTGTTCTACAATACATGGGGCTTTCAAGAGCTTGGCCTTGGTTGTGCATTAAGGAAGGCTCTTGAGATCCTTCCTGAAAGAAATTCAATATCTTTTCTTGTTTGAGAAAATTGCAATAAACTATACAGCAGCATCTTTTTATTTATTTATTGTTTTTATTGCAAAATCATAAGTCATCTGCTACTTACCACTATCCTTTCTAGATGATCACTGTGATGTGCTACACAGAACACAACTTCCTCACATGTTCATCCGCATTACAGTGACAGTACAAGCAGCACTTATTCAGGCTGCTGAGTTATTTCTCCATCCAAGAGGAACACAAGGATCAAGATCTCCATTTTGCACCACTGTGGCAGGTTTGCTGACTGCACAGATGCTCTTAATTTCCATGTTAAGCAACTGCTGGGAATAATACAAAACACGCTATCTTGCGAGACTCCCACCATTGCATCGGTGCATATTAAAAAACTAAAACTGCATACTAAGTCCAGTGACTCCAGTATTTTTCTTTGGTTTTGGAGAAGCAGGAGGTAGCACTACACATGTCTGAGCATTTAGTTGTGGGTCCTTCTTGTCTTTTTTTCTGCTTCTATCTCCCAAAATTTTGCGAGTAGGCAATTTCTACGTCAACCAGGATGTGCAGTGCATATCCTTGGCACGATCCCACTGACACTTCAAAACTATTTCCTCTGCTGCTTTCAGAATTCAAGTTCCTCCTTCACCCCATTCTTTTCTTTTTTTTTTTGTTTTTTAAATCTGCATTGTTTTAAAAATATACTTTAACTAAATTGGTAAAGAGTTTGAAGTTGACGTTTTGCTTTTCTGTTCTTGCCAGAAGTTTTATCGTGTTACAAAAAAAGGCTCTTTTGCTGTATTGCTCATTTGGATATCATTAAAGGTAAGTTCCACATTTTAATAGGCGAGGTTCAACCCTTACAAAGTTATAGCTTTATGGTCACCGAAGTATAAATTCAGAGCTATATACAATGCATATACAGAGAACATAAAAATGCAGATATGTTTTCCTCCACCTGGCTACAACACATCCTGTTCATATACACCTTGCTGCATCTGTGGATGTAGAAGTAAAAGATCACCTTTCAGAGGGGAATTTCTCTTAGGGAAAGCATCTATGGAACCAGTTTATGCTGAAGTCAGTGGGAATTTTGTCCTCAGGCTTCCTACCAGTTACAGCAGTCATGAAAGCTCTAGCATGTCTGTGTTAAGAGTAGGACTTGTTGCCCATTCTACTAAACATAGAGGCGTTTGTTTATTTACCCATGTCTGTGTAAATCTTTACATACTCTAAAGTGAAGATTCACAGGAGTGATTGAAATTAAACAGCAGAAGCAAAATGTCCTCATGAACACGCTGGAGGGAACAGTCACAAATTCTGTAACCAGGTCTTTCTCTCAAGAGAGCTATAAAGCTGTAATAAAAACCATTTTATTGCTACACTGTCCCATGATGGGGTTGCTGTCCTCTCATGAATATTGGAGATGGCCTGCACTTAGCCATAAATGCCCTCAGCATTATAAACCACTAAGCACTTGGGTCATTCCAGCAAAACACTTTAAACCCACACAACCTGAAGCATATATCTAGCCCTATGCAGGCTATTTCCAAGCTCATTTTCAAATCAGCTCGAGATGGCTGCATGGTTATACCCTATACCAATGTTACAGACAAAAGGAACCAAAGGGCAGTAAGGATGCGGTCTTTATATCAGTTCAGCAGATAAAGCCTGTAAGCTGAAACCAAAGCTGCAGACTGGCTATATTTTTTCTTTAATTTCCAGGACAGGGTTATTTTTCTCCAACTTCTAATGATTTTTCTGGGAAAAGAGTAGCTATTCCTTCCTACCATGCAATTGCCATGCTACCTTATCTAGGTAGCCATGAAAATTACAGGCAAAATAGATGGATTAAAGAATGTGTGAAGTGAATTCCATGAAGAGCTTGGCATTGAAAGACTTGTTATACAAGCCTTAGTTTTCTCTCTCTTCCTGCTACTCATACTACATGCCCATGACGCAAAGCTGTAAAGAGCATGATCACTTGGCAGAACCATCATAGAAGCAAGAGAAATATTTCCTAGCACAGCACTACATTTGTGCAGCTAAACTACTTCCATCCCAAACTGACTTATCTGTGGCTAATGAGAAACCCAGCAAGCTCAGCCTCCTCTACTTACAACCACATGAACCTGTGCTTTCTAAAGCACTGACCCTCTACCTGCTCAGTTCTGAGCAGGGATTTCCATCATGAACTACAGTCATGTTAGGACTAACAGCATAAGAGATACAGAAAAGCAGCAGCAGTGATGCTTCAGTAAGTCAAGGGGAACAAACATGTTCAAAGCAAGCTGGGAAAGTGACAGGTATTAAATTAATAATTATTGAAAAAAACCCTCCACCCCATAGCTTTTGTAGACACAACTTCTAAGGATCAAACAAATGGTAAGTGAAACACACAAACTTGGCCAAGTCATCTACTGAAGCATCAGGCTCTCCCCACTTTAGTTACAACCTCCAGTAAATCTGTTCTGTGAAATTTTTTATCATCAGTTCCAAGTTTCGAAGATCTTAATGCAAACATTTTAACTGATAACAGCATGGATCAGTTGTTTGGGATGAATTGTTTGAGGAAAGTCACATCTTGTAGCTACTTTAAAACTTCTGTGTTGTCCCAAGTGAATTAGTTGAGAGGACAGAGGAGAACACTGTATCTGTTAAAGATGTTGGGACTAAAAGCAGTAATTGGCTTCACCCAATATTCTGCAGACCTTGTTGCATTATGCTGTATTAACTTTTCATGGCTTCATGCAGGGCACATTTTTTGACATTGCTTTCCCCTTGTCCCCATGAGAGCAGCCTGTCTATTCATCTTTGTTTACATTCTTTCAATAAATTATAGGGATAACTCTCTATTTTGCCAATTCTTCACTACTGGCATTTTTAGCTTTGCATTTACATAAGACATTCTAAGTTTATGAATTGAATTGGAGGCGATAAAGTTAAAACTAACAAGGCTATAAAAATGAATTTGCTTTAATACTTCAAATATGCTCACAGCAAAACATTAGTTGCAGCAAGCGTTTTCTCATTTTCTCCTGCTTCCCTTTCTCATACAGCACTTGCCTCAAGCTACAGAGGAGAAGGCACCTCACCCAAGCCTTTCATTAGCAAAGTCTGTCATAGCATATAGAGGAGCATCTCCATTTATAAATATAGTTCTGTGGCAACCCAGCAAGCCTATCCACAGAAAACTCTGACCCAGCAGCATTACTGCCATGTAGTGTGGCACAGTTTAGGGGTAAAGGAGCTTTCATTAGGTGTAATACAACTGGAAATTACTAAGCTGCTGCTAAGAATTGTCCCAGTAACATCCCTACAGCTCATCAGAAGAGACTTAAATGTTTGAAAGAAAAGGCTGCACCATTGCTGCATGATACAGCCCCAAGAGGAGCACAAGGCAAGGCAGAGGAGGTTTGCTTGCTCTTAAACCACATAACTTGAACGCCTTTGGTTTGCAAGTGTCTGAAGTTCCTTAGCTAGCATAAACTTACATCTTTGCATGCAAGATTCTGGGTCAGACATAGATTTGAAACTGCATTGTCTGTAGCTGACACTATGTGATAGGAAGTATTATTAAAACACTACTTAAAAATGCTTTAGCTAGATGTTAAAGCCTTGTTAAAATTCTAATGTCACCCAACAAACCAAATTCAAGGTGACAAGAAATTCAGTGGGATTTAATCATGCACACAGAGGGAAGTTTTCTGGCTTAGTCTGACCAAAGAAATGAAAGCCTCATGGCAGATGTGATGATCTGATCCTCATAATGACTGCCAAACAATTTTACGTCATTGATATGAAACCAGTTTCTAGCTTAAACAAAGTTGAGTATTTAAACATAGGAGTTATTGATTACAATTAGAAACACTTTTCATATTCCAGGTAGAGGATTAAGATTATTTCCTTGATTTACATGATACATTACGCTGATATTATCTAAGTCCACTGTATAAAAACAAACAACAGCAAGAAATGATCATTCCCAAGAGCACAACAACAAAACAACCAGTCAGACTTAGTTGAAAGGATATTTTTAGCCAAAATAAAGATAACGGATTAGTTTTCTCATGTGATTTGCATTTAATTTTTGGTTAGCAAAGCTTGCTAGTGAGTAACACTTCCAGATTATAAAGGACTTTTGTAACACAACTTGGGGAAAAAGTCCAACTATTAAGGCAGGGAGCAATAAGTTGTTGATAAACCCAACATTTTTCGAAATAAGATTTCCAGGAGAAAGCTCTTCTTTGTTAAAAATGGTACTAATGAAAAGACAATTTCATTCAGGAAAAATCAAAACAAACCATTCTCATAAAGGTGAACAACTTTGACCTTTTCAGAATGTGATTTATAGGTTTTGTATCATCTTATATGAAGCAAAAAACAGACATTCAAAACCAAATGGTTTACTTTTTTTCTGAAGGGGAAGAAAAAGAAGCAGATCTTTCATAGAGATTTTGAAGTTTAGTTGCTCTTGTAAGAGATTTTATTTGTCCCAAAACTTCATATGAAATGGAAAAACCCAGCTCCCACATGGGAAGGTACATGCCTCCTTCTCACAAAGTGACAGAGCCAATTCCTAGGCTGGGACATGATGACCCATTCAGTGCACTCTGTTAGTGCAGGGCTGGGAAGAAATGTCACCAGAGATTTCTTCAGCATGTAATGCTAGAGAAAGAAGGAAGTCAGAAGAAGAACAGAAGAGAGCAATTCAGCTGAAAGGGACCTACCATGATAATCTAATCCAATTGCCTGACCATTCTGGGGTGACAAGTTCATACATGGTATTAAGGGCACTGTTTAAATGCCTCTTAAAAACTGACAGGCTTGGGGCATCAACCACCCCTCCAGGAAGCCTGTTGCAGGATTTGAGCACTCTCTCAGTAAAGAAATGTTTCTTCATGTTAAGTCTAAACTTTCCCTGATGGATGCAGCATTGAGCCATTCCCACACATCCTGGCACTGGATCCCAGGGACAAGAGATCAGCACTTCTCCTTCACCACTTCCCCTCCTCGGGAAGCTGTAGAGAGCAATGAGGTTGCCCCTTAGTCTCTCCAAAGCAGAGAAATCCAGTGTCCTCAGAGGACATGCATTCCAGCCCCTTCACCAGTTTTGTTGCTCTCCCCTGGAGGCATTCAAATACCTTAACATCCTTTTTAAATTGTAGGGCACAACTTGCAGGATTGCATCCCTGTACTGTGTTCCCTCACAGTACTAAAATGCAGTTAGCACAGATACAGCTAATTGTTTCAGGATGTGCTATGTCAGCATCAAACAACCCTTTGCAGAGAGGAAAACACGGTCTTAAAATGCACTGGCTACCAGCTCATTTTTTCAAGCTTAACTCAAAGCATAGGGCTTAGCTCATAAATCCCATGTCATTTGAAATCTTTGCTACTTAAAAATTGTCTTTTTCCCAAAAGTCCTCTGGACAGGGGCACTCACGGCAAGGAATTCGTCTCTAGTCTCACTGTGCCTGCTGTCTATCAGATCCATGTTTAGACATGCTGAGCTGGCATCAAAATATTACAATTCTTTAACTGAACAGACATAGTCAGGCAGCTTTCTGCACTCATTGCACCAGCTTTACAAACTAGTTGCTATGTGTGTGCTAGAAGGCTGGGGGTTTTAATTAATAAGAGAAGCTATGAAAAACAGAAGTTTCTTTGTATCTGAATAACATTATCAATAAATTCATCACACTGACCTTCTCAGGTGGTTTCAGGTGGGTGTATAAAAGGCAAAAGCTTCAGTCCTTCTTTGCAGCTATCTTACAGGTGCACAGGGACTCTAAAAGAGAGGCAGTTGCCTTTCAATATTGGATGGCCACCTGGCCGGCCAACTCCTTATCCATATCATCATTACCAGCAGCAACCTTCCTCTTCACTAAATGCTTGCAGAATTCCTTTAACAATTAAGCAATCTTTATTCACACTCCTGGAGAATAAAGCACATCCCCACAGACAGCAGTGCCACGAACTGCATCACACTGACCTACCCGCGTTTTGTGTCTTGTAGCTTTTCAGTACCTGGGCTGATTTGGCACTTTCTCCAATGAAACTTCCAAAATGGAAGCTCATTTAATGCCAGCTGTGGTTCTTTTCTTTCCTAGGAGGCAGGCATCCACTTCAAAAAGTGCCTAGACTGACAACACCAGCTTCATGTTCAGAGCCCAGCCACACAGTGCATCCATTGCCCAGCTGGCCAGTGGAAGGCTGGATGTGCTCGTCATGACTGCATGGAGCTGGACGCCAACAGGCTGCTGATGGGTGAAAGCCTCATTAAGATATCTCTCAGGCTCTACCCTTCATGCTTTGGTGTCATCCAATGTATGGAACAGTGAAGTGCATAGTCAGGTCTTCTGAATTTGGATTGCGGAAAAGCATCATGCAAGAAATGTAGATTTCCTTAGCCACACCATATTCTGGATTTCATGGCATCTCAATAAAATACAGACCAATTACTGCTCCTGATTAAACTGAGAAAAGCAGCGAGCAGAGAAAATCAAAACCTCAAATGGAAGATCTCAGTCATGGACAATTAAGGCCAAACCACAAAATGCAAAATACATTTATGTTTAAAAGAAGGTTAAGTATTTTATTTGCCAGTGCATAAGCAGCTAGGACTGAAGTCACATGTTTACACACTACCTACAAGACCACACACTGCATTGAAGCTCTAGCACAAGCTACCTCTCTGTTTAACGGTAGAAGCTATGCAAATGTTACTCAGCCTAAAAATAACATCTTTATAGCTTTGTTTCCCATTACAGAAAAAAAAATTAGTCATTTTTTCATTATTACATTTAGATCTCATGTATAATATTCTGCAGAACATTAGTCTCTGTAGAAATTTTTCAGACATTATTTGGGAG
Source organism: Nestor notabilis (assembly GCF_000696875.1). Classification (NCBI taxonomy): domain Eukaryota; kingdom Metazoa; phylum Chordata; class Aves; order Psittaciformes; family Psittacidae; genus Nestor; species Nestor notabilis. Next base: position 14,786 of record NW_009924349.1, on the reverse strand, counting down.
TAAAAACAATAGTATCTTGTTTACAGCTCTAACTACAAGACATTTCTTATTTATGTTTGAAAGCTTATCACACACAGTTGAAGCTTAAATTTATTTATTTTTTTTTAACATTTTTCTAACCCAACCACATTGCACTGGTGAGAGTCACTAAGCTAAATTCATCACGTCCTGAAGACCCAGAAAGATGTGAAAGAAGAGCCACACTAACACCGAACTCTAATGACTTCCACTTTCTACAAACAAATTAGCCAGGGGTCAGGTTTAAGCACATCCCATACCTACATGTAGAACTAATATGCACCTGCAGTTCTCAATGGCACCACATGAACCCAGCCCCTTTCTTTGAAGCGAATACCTTCAGACAGTGAAAAGCTACCAAACGCCATCAACTCTACAGAGCACATGCACAGCCAAAGTGGGATTCTCTGCACCACCACCAAAGCAGCTGGCCAAAAACCTGCTGGGGCAGGGGGAGGATGGTCATACCAAGTCTTTGTGCCATTTCTATCCACAGCCCATTGCACGTCTCTGCAAAGCTCTTCCTAGCCTCCCACAGAAATCATACAACTGAGGGCTTTCCCTCATCCTTCTGATTCTCTAACACCCTTAGGAACTCTTGCTAAAGGAGTGGATTGTCTGTAAAATGATCTAAATACACAGACACTAAATAGGAAAACTTAAACAGTGCCATTCATCCATCTGTGCTATGATGAATGTTTTGCATACACATTTTTATGCAGCAACTACCACTTTCACAACTGAACAGTCTAAAGCTGCAACGGTATGCCATTCCCAGGCAGCCAGCTCTTGAGTTACACTTCAGCATTCCCACAGAAGAGAAATGGTGGGTTGCTAGGGTCTCGCTTTGTCCCATCTTCTGGTGTGGCAATATCAGTTTCATAACTTCATCTGCTTGGCCTCCAGGTCTTCTATCAATCAGAGAAGGCTATTAGAGGCCTGAACTGTGGGACTTGAACTATTTTTCAAGCTGCACACACTTCCATTCCCTCATTCAAATGTTTATTTCCCTGTTAGGTTTTTAGCAAGCATGCTTGAGCACTTAACTTGGACTTCCAAGTTTATTTTGCCCTCAAAAGGATCTAATCCATGTGCTCCAGAGTCACACTGTGAATCAAACCCATGCCTTTTAAGCAAGGAGGTTTGGCACACCCCCTTCAAAGCTGCACTAATGCTCTGAACAAAACTGTTAACATAGGCACAACCGGGGATACACTCTGTATTCAACTGCAGTTGGAACAAATCTTTTTCCAAGCAGTTCAGACTTAAGACTACCGTCAGAAGGAAAGCAATTTACACCAGAAATGCTTTTAGGCCCAGTCTTATGAGTTTCCCCATTACCATAGAAGGTTAAAACTAGCCCTGAAACAATTAACCTATGTATCAACGACCAAATTAGCATGCACTTGATGTCTGCTCAGCTCAGCTGGAAAAAGTACTCCTGACTGTAGGAACATAACTGGGCAGCATCCTACCCTCTTTCAGCAGTACAGCCTACCAAGGGGCATCCGCATTCCAGGATCTCTGCTTCCTTCCTCCAGCTGGAAGGACAACCAGCAGGGCCAGTTACTTGTTTTCCATGTTAAGTTTTGTTATCTTTGGAGCACTTCAAGCTAGACTAGCCTAAAGAAATCAACATTAAAAGATATTACATTCGCATATAATGCAATGCCTAGAATGAAATGACAATTCTTAAGTTTTGTTAATATGGTCCTTGACTAAATATTACTGTAAAAAATAATTATATATGCATAAAGTCTCTCAGGTCT
>NW_009924349.1:0-12968 GCF_000696875.1 Nestor notabilis | reverse complement strand
TTCCCTATTTTCACTGCTCATAATTAGAAAAGCAGTCAATTTCAATTTGTGAAATAAAAAAATAAGTGAGACTAGTCAGGAAAATAAATGTTAATCAGGTGGCTTTCCATCCTCTTGGAAAAATTTATACACTTGACATTTTCAAAACAAAAGTTTTAATGTATTAGTAGTGAAAACTGAACTCTTCATTGAACAATTCTGTTTCTTTACTTTGGCTTTATTCTAGTCCAGAAAACCTAATCAAATGAAGACAGCATTGGTCCCATTTCTTCCAAAGACTGCCAAAGTAGACACACTGCAACCCAGTGTGCTAACATCCATACCATGTATTTGCTCATAGCATGATCTCTCATTAACAGAGCAGTCTATATTCAGCAGTGTGGTCATTCTTTTAGTAGAAGCTGTGAGGTACAAGGTAGGTGAAATAGCTAATGTGAATATTTTCTTTCATCCCCAACCATACTGAGAGCATGGATTTCATCGTCTGTCTGCTGACAGATGTATCACTGTTTGCTCCATGTCCTTGCTTGTGGGTTACTTCTCTGATCTCTAACAGGATCCACTGGGGCTTGCCAAGCTTCAGCTGCTCAAGTCTCATTCACAGTATCTCTGTAATGCTCATCACAGGAAGCCATGTAGAATTCAGCTACAAGAGCATCATACTAAAATCCAAGAGGGACAAAATCAGCCCCCAGATGACAGTGGGCAGATCTCAGTTTCAAGAAAAAAAAAACCAAAAAAACACCAGCCACACATTTAAGGGTGAAATATAACCTAGGAATAAATCCCCAGTGCTAGGAATAACCGGGAACGACTTCTAGAGCCAAATACCCGATTTTACCGTTTTGTATTTTCATAGGTATCATATTGAGTTTGTCTCCTTTTATTCAGCAGCAGAAAATTTATAACAGTGGGAGCATCATTATTTGTTACATTTCTTTAAAGGCTCTATTTGATTTATGCAGTGAGCAAATCAAAACAAAAAAATTCCTGCTTTTAAATTTATGAGTTAGTGCTACAGGCTGTCAAGTTTTTGCACAAATGTATCAAAGTGGTTAAGAGAGATAATCAACACTCTGCCAACATTAAGATATTTTCATGCTATTTCTCCTAACAACTCAGGCTGATGCTGCAGTAAGTTGTCATTCCTATATCGTTCTGTAACTTCTGGGGTGCATGGATGTTGTTTAGGGGTAAAATGCAAGCATCTCCCCCGTGGAGATGTAGAACTTCTAACCCAGAACAGAAAGGCAGAAATGCTGGGGGCAGAGCCCCCTTGAAAATATATTCAGGTCGGGATTAAGGTTTATAGGAAATTTCCTACATAAAGTGACCATATAAGACTTGGATGATCACCCATAGAGACAGAAAGCAGCTATGAGCAACTGAATTATGCCCTTCTGACGAATATCATCTTTGCTGCTTTCATGCCCTCAAGACGCAATTAACTCAAGCTGGATAATGACCAATGTCCTCAAAATATGCTCATCATTGAGAGTAATCTCAGATTTAGCCATCAGAACTAGGCTAATAGACTAGTTCACTGCAAGGCTGATAAAATTAACAGCCAGCCTTCTGCTAAGATAGCAAGTGTTAACACTTCCCAAGGAAGCTGTAAGAGGATACTGGGGTTAAAGCTTTTGTCACTGCATTATCGATAAACTTGCACTTTAAAAAGCAGCTTATCATAGATTTTTCAGGAATAAGGCTCTTATTTCATCGCCTAACATGGTATTTAGGATCCTTCTATTAAAAAATGGCAAGTTTGATTTATTTCACATCAAATTCATCAAGACATCTCTAATTTTCAGTAGTTTAAGCAAAAGGTGCAAGAGGATTGATCTAAAACATGAAAGCCTAGACCTATGACAAGGTAAATGCATTAACCAAGATAATGCATGCTCTTGGTTAACAGTTAAGACACTCCATCAGCAACCTAACCCTAACAGCCAGGACCATTTTGCAAAACATGATAAATAGCAGATGCAGTGGAAGTTGCAAAAGCAGGTGTCAGCTTCTAAGCTCATAAGAAATTAGATAACCTTGGACACATTCTGAGCTCATGTGCACACTTTAAGTATAGTTTGCAGTGATGGTGACTGTTGTGGAAGAACCTGAATGAATCATAATGCACATCTTGCTGTCTTACTGGCCAGATTACTATCAGGTTATTAAATTCCCATTTCTGTTTATTGTACTCATCAATATACTAAGCTTCAGGCTTACTGAATTTGAAATTTATATCTATAACTACTCTGGAGAGATTAGATAACTCTTCCTGAATCTTAAAAATATGGCAGGCTTCTAGAAATAAACAAGAGTCTTTTCCAAAATATTCTACAGGAAAGCAAATAATATTTCATGCGGACATTGATTTCATTGCAGAAAGTCATAGGAATCGTAGGAAAACTCAATTCAGAACAACCACCCCTGACTGGTCTTTAGTCCAACCACTGCTCAAAGGGCAAGCTGTGAGCTCAGATGAGGTTGCACAAGGTTTTATCCAGTAAAGTCTTGAAAATATCCATTGGTGCATGGGAGAACACTGACTGGACAGCCTCTCTGGGCATCCTGCTCTGCTGCCTGGCTGCTGCCATGTCCACCAGGGCCTTTGTCCCAGAGCTGCTTCCCAGCCAGGCAGCTCTAGCCAGTGTCATTGCTTTCCAGGTGCAAGACTTTTCATTCAGATGCTTTCCATTTGCTCTCATTGACATAAGGTTCCTCTCAGGTCATTCCTCCAGCCTGTCTAGGACCTTCTAGATGGCAATCCTGCTCTCAAGCATATTGACGTATTCTCTCCAATTTGGTGTGATGTGCAAAAAGAAGAGTGTCCTCCATTATTTTCTCCAAGTCACTAATAAATATGTTAAACAGGACGGGTCCCAGTACTGTAGACCCCTGTACTACTCCACTCAGCTTAGGCAGAGTGCAGCACTATTTGGATCTAGCTCCTAGGCCTGATCATCCAAACTGACCATTATTTTTTTGATACATCGAGTTAACTGCCCATCCCTACCTTTGACATAAGAATATTCCAGAAAACCATAGAAGTATTACTAAAGTCAAGGTGAATGACACCCACTGCTCTTCCCTTGTCCACAGACCTAGTAATTATACCACAAGAGGTTGGTCAGGCATGCTTTACTCTTAGTAAGTCCATGCTGTTTTGCCACCCTTTTTTCTTTAATCTACCCAGAAATGTGTAATTCAACTACAAAACAGATCTAGAAACACACATATGGCTTTTTCTTTTCTTTTATTGTGTTAATTCAATGCTCATAATAGTAGCCCAATAGACTAGGTAAGCAGGTGCTAAGAGCAGAAGTAAAAGCACTATTTAAGGTATTCCCACTGCGTTGTTCTCCGCATAATAGTCGAAGCTCAAAACAATCGTGCCAATTCATATTATCACCTATCTTCAATAGAGAAAAAAATCCTGGTAAAACATTATACCTGTCTGATGTGTGCACACAAAGCTGGGGTGGAGCCTTGCAACTAGTTCACACTCAAGACTCCTAGAAATGCACAACCATAGGAAAAAAATCTGCCTCCAACTGAGCGGCCCAGGGAAACATCAGTAAAAGTATATCTTTAAGTGCCATGTTCCCATTTACTACCAGTGATTTCAAGTATAAATCAAAGAGTCGTTCTGCTTGAAGTACTAAACATTCATAGCCTTTAAACCAACACATAATCATCATTTTGTTAATGCTTCTTGAAGCCAATAATACCCAAAAAGTAAATACTTAAGAGCAACTGAGATGCTTGTGAATAAATACTAATTTGTAAGTATCAGCATCTATGACTAATGCAGCTTACTATCACATGAAAGAACAGCACTGAGTACTGTGATTGCTTACTTCTTGTTGCCACAGCTATCAACATAACCCCACTAACTCCAAGGTTACTGCATGACAAATAGCAAATTACGTGGCAAATATTGTCTTCCAAGTCAGCAAACTTTTAAATAGATCATATGGAAGAGCCATGATTTCAGTCCTCAAATTAAGTTCATCTGCTTTAAAAAGCTAGACTAACTAGCGACTGGCCTGTATCTTTTTAGAAATAGCAATTGAGTCAGTATGGGAAAAAAAAAACCCTACACAAACAAAACACAAAAGGTTGTGTTCAACAGTGGTGTATGCAGGGAAGAGGCCCAACTTTAACGTTTGCCACTCATGTGAATCAAGCCTATAAGTTTGCTCAGGACCCTGAGGTTAAGTACGTAAATACTTGCAAGATCAGACCTTTGTAGCTCAGCCACACAGAGGTCAATATAGCACATACTCATATATTGCTGAGGTGGTACACTGACATCTCATATTAAAAAAGCCAAAACAAAGTGTGCATCAGAAATAGGCCAGAAGACAGATTCATCTACTCTTTCATGTACACAGCCCATTACTTCATATTTAAAGAGTACCAAAAAAAGGGGGAGGGCGGGGGGGCGAATAAAAAGGAATAAAGTCCTATATTTGCAATCATCAGAAACACATGAATGAAGAGAAAACAAATATTTAAGAGGGAAACTGCTATTTTCCAGGAGTTGTACTTTCAGAAGGTATTTGAAGAGGTACCACAAATCACATACAGGAAGAGATAAAAAAGAACATTTCACTGTCTTGCTTGTAACACATGTTAAACGTAAAATGGGGGGGAAAGCCAAGGCAGCTCCTACAGGCATGCTAGAAGTTAGAAATTAAGAGTTCTGAAATAGCTGCAAACATTCAACAAAAGACAACAACTGATGTCACACAAGATCTGTGTTAGAGCAGATTTATGTATATGTCGATGTGTTAATCAGTGGAATATCTTTTGATCAGAAAAGTTAAAAAATAACCCTTCCAATCTTTTGAATTGTTAAAGGGATGGATAAAATGGACAACAAGCGTAACCCTCCTCTCAGTCATCACAGGAGCTTGTCAAAGTCATCTGCACATTTTAACAGCAGAGAGGAAGACCTGTAATTCCTAGAAACCCTATGCAAGTACGTCACTCACCGTACATGCCTCCTCAGATATTCAGGAGACTCATGTTCCCAAAGTGCATACGATGGCAGAATCATATCCAAATATTAGCCCTCCCAAAAAAATTCATCTCCTCATACCCAACTGACACACAACCCTTGCCTGCGTAGCAATAGGGGCAAGAGATGCTTTTACTCTCTAGGTATATCTTCACTTGCAACTAGAACAAGCTCTGCCCAGGTATTCTTTGCAAGCACTTTGTCAGTGCCTGTGCTGAAGATATTCTTCTCAAAACGATATCTTTTATTTTGGACTAGAACTTCTTGGGGAAGGTGAAAGATTGTAACTCGTATTGTCTACAGATATCCTACGCTATCACACAAGGAAGCCTGAAATGCAAGTGTCAGTTGGTATCTGCTAATACTTACAGTGGAATAGGAAGACCCTCTTTCTTTTCCCTCGTCAGGAGACAAGTGTGTAGGTATATTATAGGACAAGCACAACTTAAGGTCACACAACTTGAGATAGGAAGTTGTATGAACAGAAGAGTGTTGAATTTGTCATCAGAGGGTAATCATACGTTCACAGTTCCCTAGCAAAATCACCTTTGGGCTGATTCCTCCACTCTACTGCTCAAACTACCATTACAGCATAAAGGCCCAAGAGATCATGGGAAAAGCAGCATTACCTCAAAGAACCTTACATTTCTTGATTGCTCCTCAACAGATGGGCTGCTGGAGCCAGATTCCACCAAATGGCAGGAACACAGCATAGCAGCAGTGCCTTAATGAAGACGAGGCCAAAGAAAGTACATCTGAGCACAGATACCAGCTCAGTTGTTTTCTCTGCTGAAGACTCATCCTCTGTTCAGGTCACAGAGGATTTTGTACAGTTAGTTCCCTGCATGTTTCAGGAGCAGCTCATACCACGAGCTGGATTCACTGGTAATGGGCAAAGATGAAAGAGGGAGAGGGGAAGTCCCAAGCCCTTCTGCAATGTCAGCAGGAGCAGGTGCCTAACGGGCAACTGAGGTATGAAGAAGTAAAACAAGCTTTTATAAGCATAAAAACCTTGCGCATTCTGAGGAATTATCAATGGGTAATTCCCAGTGAGGACAGCAAGGAGGGCAGGAACTCTCATGCCTACTGCTAGTGGAGTGTTGGAAGAGAAGAAAAAGTAGACTATTAAGTGTCCAGCCCATTCAAACTTCCTCTTATGAGCCTTTTTGATTACCAGGATCCTCCAATGGGGCAAACTGTTGTGGAGGAATAGTGCAAATTTTTCTGCAATTCCACTTGGATATAGTAGATCTGACAGAAGCCACCTCCAGTGAGAACACCTGATGTTCCCTTTGCTTAGAAGGCCTCATCCTGTGATTTAGAGATATTTTATACAAGGTGAAAAAGTTAAACAGAAATGCAACAAATGAATACAGTAGAGAAGAGCAATGACAAAGTTTATAGGAAAGATTTTGCATATGGAATCAAAGCTAATAACTAGGACAATTACACCTATCCTTGCAAAAGCAAAGCAAAAGCACACAGCAGCAAGAGAGCACAGTGCCCAAAGATGAAATATTTTGTGCGTATGATAAAACTAAAAAGAACAAGAGCTGTTTTAAATCACAGACTAGTATCCACACCAAGGACATGTCTGTGTGTGGCAGGCACATAACAGATAACAGAACTAAATAGCTCCAGAGACAGCAAGGGAGAACAGAATTACATCTTCATCTCTTTGTTAGAAATAGCCAGAGAAGCAAAACACAAGATAAAAGAAAAACAATATGGATCTCTGATTGAGATTATAACTACGTAAGGGACCCTGTGGTTGCTGTCCACCTGAAGATTATGCTGCTACCTAAAGAGGTATGAGCATTACAACACGTCTTTCCTGAAGAGATTCAGTAAATTCAAAAGTTATTTAGCTCCTTTAACTATAAAAGCATCTTCTGAAGTTTTCAGCTCTGTGCACAGACTGTGCAGTGATCTACTACTCAGAAAGACTTGGGTGTCACTGAAACTGTGCTAAAAACCATCCCAGTCCTGAAATTCCTCAGTGAGGAAGGGTCCCTTCAGCACACATTTTGGCAGCTCCCAATGCCCAGAGCTTTCGTGCCAGGGTTACTCCTGCTGAGGGAACAAACCATCACCCAAAGGAAGGAGGAGGAGGGGAGAAAGAATGACAAATAGTCAAACGCACACCGTACTACTCTAATAATTTTCAAGAATGGCAAGTTGTGCGTAAGAAGTCTCACTGACAAAGATAGCTTTAAAGGAAAGTCACTGCTAGCACACTACAAGGAAAAAGAATTAACAAATATATTGCTGACTTCTTTATAACAGACTTAGAAAAGCCTGGCATCTGAATGAGAACATGAACTGTTAAACCAAACCAATTTCAGACCACTTTGAGGTGGTTAAAAAAAGGTTTATGAAAAATTAAAAGAAAACAGGCAAAAGTTATACCAATTCCACTCACATAGTCAGACACTGCAGAAAAACTTGACACTCAAGAACGTTTTAGCTCTCAAGGTGATTTGAAAAATACTTCAGTGTTACACACAGTGAGACAAAACACTCTGGCTGTATACTACAAACTACTTCTTAAAAGTTTCTTAGAAATAAGTAGGAGTCACTGTGAAATGAAACATTTCTCTGGAGGCTCTAAAGACACAGTGCATTCCTCAGCAGGGCTACGACTGTTTGAGACCCAGCACAGAGCTGTGATGCGCACTGGAATATCCTGCCTAAGAAATAGGCTAGAGCCATGCTGAAACACACAGCAGACTTTCAAGCACGGTAGGAATCACCCATTTCACTACAAAAAGCACACAATAACATCATTATCACAGACTATTTTCTAGACACCTGGGAACTAGAAAAAGTCCTGTCAGACATGACCTCAGTGACCACTGTAATCAAAGCAATGGACCATTCGCTCAGCCATGATATCTGAAAACGTGAAGTATTACTACAGTAAACTGGACTCCCTTGTCTTTGTGTGATTTACCTGGAAATGGGAAGTCAGGCATATCGCACATCATTTCCGTAACACAGAAGTCAGTCAAATGGCAAAACTCAACAGCAGTTAAAATTGTTACGGCTAGTCAAGATGAGAAAGAAAACATGTGGCAGGCCGTTCTTAACTGAAGAAACTGATAAAATACTGCAACACCAGCAGAAGCAAGAGTAAGGGAGCTCCTGTATGACAGTAAGACACATACTCTGCCATCTGCCAGACATGCATGATGGTTTTCACAGCACTGAGATGCACAAGAACAATCCTCCCAAATACAGCAGAAGAAAGGTCAGTTGCCAAAAAGGTTAAGTGATTACTTGCATTAATAAGACAACATAGATCTTGTTGGTTGTAACAGGACATTAAACAGCTTCTGTATATAAAGCATTTATCTTATGTTCCTCATAATGTTTTTGACAGAAATGTCTCACAGGAGATATGTTTACCAATATATAAGGCCTACGGCAGAACAACACAACATAGATTATTTTTTTTCTGGAAGCGCTTGATGAAAGCATGAGAAAGTGCAAAGCAAGAGACAGAGCCTGGATGGGAAACCGCTTTGGCTATCTCCCTTTTAACATTCAACAATGAATAAAATGAAAATAAGAAAAGAAAAGCTGCATTTAATCTAAAAAGGTGAGAAAAGGAAGATAATTTTATGTCAGAAACTAGACTTTATTGAGGTTATTTTACTAGAAGTATATGATTATTTTCAATCCAAACCTTCCATAAAGCTTGAAACAAAATCAAAGGTCTCCCCATTTAAAAGTAGGCATAATCAACCCTTGATACATACAGTACCTTGGAAAGGATGTAAAGGTATTGATGCTTTATTTACTCACCCCCTTTCATGCGGTCTCACTGGCTATTAATTAACACATGAAACTATCCAGTATACTTAACTAATTAGAGCAGAACCTAGATTACATGATCCCAAATTCAAGCCTTGGGCTGCGTAAAGGCATGCCCTTAATATGCTGCCAAAATATAAAAGCAGTGCTTGTAGCATTTGAAGGTTACAAGCCCCACATAGCACAGCACACTGCATTCCACGATCTCCACTACTCTGCTCGTGCATTGCAGCGTAAGTGCAGCAATATGCGTTTGTGGTTGCATACAGGAGGATAGTGAAACTATACGCTGTTTTACAGAACTGCAGATCTGCTATAAAATGCCTTTTTCCTCACTTTTCAGTTGTAAACCACTAAGCCACAGAAACAGTGTCTGTACATCTGATTGCTGCTACAGTACCAGAAAGCACCTTTGATGTGTCTTGATCTGTAATTTAAACCTGTAATACATCTTTATACAATAGACTGCAACACCCCTTTACAGGCAGAGAAGGCTTTCCTTATACACACATTTTTAGTTAGGAGGAAATTTCTCTTTTAATTGGATTTCAACATATGAACTAACTTACATTAACAGAGATAGTGGTCTAAAGCATGCAGCCCAGGATCTGTATTTACAGGCTGCTCGATGAAGTCTCACACAGATGGTAACAGGTGGGACATCTGACATTACGGATGGTACTGTCGTTAAACAAGTTCCATTATGCCCAGGTATGTAGAGTTGCAGTAGTTTCAGATAAGTGAGTGACCTTTCTGCCATATGTGCTTTGATACTTAAGCAAAGCAAGCCAAATTAGGGAGAAAATACCAGCTTTCACTTTGAATTTTACCTCCCCTTCTCCATTTCTTTCATATGCATTACCAAGTATAAAAAGCACATACAGTAAGACACCATCAAGCTTTCGATACTCTGTTCACCAGGGTGCAAGTGGGATTTCATTCGCATTCAGTAGTGCTGTGCAGGGATCAAACTCAATTAAACCACTCACACGTTTTAGAATTCTCTATAGCTTTCCTCTAAGAGAATTATCACAGTGCAATCAGACCACATCCTCACCAAGAAGGTAGTCCAGAAACTAGAATATGCCATGCTGTGTTTCTAAATTACCACAAGCAGCTGAGTAAGCAACATATTAGCTGAACAGGAAGCCAGGCATGTTTGAAAATACAATTACTGCAATGTTAATGTGTCACTGTCACTGATCTGTGCTTCAGAGTTTTGCCTTTACAAAGGGAAAGTGACCAAAAGCGAGCACTATGAAATGCAAAGGGTGGGAAACTGTCACAGGACTGGTGTCTGGGGTAGATCTTTGTTTTAATTGATGCTGATATGTTTTTATAACAACTCTTTACACCTTTTCAAAACATGAACCAAACCCCCACTACGCACAAACTTGTTTGATGCTTTGGATTCTCCCCTGCAAAATTTCCCTCTCCCCAATCATCTGTATACATCAGAAGCAGCTACAAATATTCCAAAGCATGGTTTTAATAAACTGAGATACATATCAAGGACCTGGTTTAAAAGTATTTTAAGATTTAATGCTTCTGCCTCCTTGTGGCAGACACTGGAATGAGCCTCCCTCAAGAAATGCATGCCAGCTCCGAAAAATACAGGAGCGTTGGCTCCCCTATAAAATTATCAGAAAGCAGCTCACAGTTAATTTTTTAACTGAGTGAGAAACCACAAGAAGTTGCACGACAAAAAGAAGCAAGAAAAAAACCCTCACTGTTTGTAGTGTCGTCCCCCCACCCCTCCAATCCTCTTGCTAAAGTTTGTGGCTGTTCAGCAAATCTCTGCAGGCACCAGGTTGAGGGAAAGCAAAGCTGAGCAATATCCCAGGATTCATCCAGAAGCCTCAGCAAGCTGAGCCCAAAGTTTTCCAGCACTTCCTGAATGCTGACTTTACCTCACTTTTCCTTCATAAATATTGTGTGGGAATTGGTGCCTTTGATGTGGAAACCTTAAGTTGCTCAATACTTGGGTCTGTGCGATGCTTACTTCTCTTTTTGCTATATTGACACAAACACAATGTGCCATGGTGATGGATTATTGCTACACTGCAGCAGAAGCTGGAAGAGCTGGCCTGCCCCACATGTGAAAATTATTCTTCACAACCTAACACAGCCTTCATTTTTGGTATACCACACACACATAAGTATCAACAGAACAGCTGTGGCAATTCAGAGTAAAGGTTCAAGTGGGTCTTGTAGTCCTCCAGTCCTAAGAGTAGAAACTGCTTCAGGAAAAGTTACAAATAACAGTGCAAACTTGGGGTGGTACTGCTCCAGAGTGGGTATTCCTGTCTTTTGACCCCTACTAAATTGACAGCTTTCAGAGCCAAGACTTAGATATGCATCACTGCTGAATACACCTCAGTAGGCTTTGTCAAGTCTTGTTTAATCGTGTTGAACCTGTCCGTGCTTTCTGCATTTACAATACTGCACAGCAGTGAGCCCCCTATATTTATTCCCTCCATGAGAATAATCTTCTTTTTGCTCTGCAACAGATTGCCTGATAGCTACCTTGCAGGCTCCCAAGAAGTCAGAAAACAGGAGATGGATTCTCCACCAGTTTTTATCATGAAACTGTTACCCTATATACCACTTAAAACTTTTCTCAGGGCAGTTGAGTTTTCAGTCTACTCTGCCCAAGCACTTTATTTGCTAGAACTGTACCATCTCACTGTTATTCCCCTTTTTCAGATCATTCAGGAATGTACTGATCATGGCCGCAAAAACCAGTCTAAATTGCACCCCAATGACAAATTTCCCTCTTGTGTGAGAGAATAATTTTTCCCTACCCTTCTCAACACCTTATTAATCCACAGAATGACCTTTCCTCATCTTACAAGGATTTAGTAAGTTTTTCAGTTTGTTTTAGGCACCTTCAGTGAAGGACTCTAGCCAGGCTACTTTAATGTCAAAACCCAAGTACGTTGCAGGATCCATGCCACTTTTACCTATGAGTCTGCCAGTTCCTTGACAGAGTTCAGCCAGATGGTCACCTTCTCTCAGAAGATGCCCTTATGTCACTTCTAAGTTACATAAGAGTTTTTAATGAGCATCCTTGCTGGTTGAAAGTTGATATATATGATCCCAGCACCTCTGTGGGAGACTGGCACAGTATTCAACAACTCCAAAACAAGTGACAAAGCATAAAGTGGAGCTGGAAGCTTATGGTTTCAGTTTAGTGTGCACAGACGATCAGGGAACACAAGTGACTGAAGTTCAGGGGTAATACATTTATTTTCCGAATTGTAAACTAACCCTAGGATTCATTCTTCCCCCTAAAGAAATGCAAGATCTCATGAAAAACTCCACCCATGTCCCCTTCTGTCCAACTCACACTTTTAATTTTTACTGTCAGATACCCATAGTATGCTCAGTGTCCTGGGTTCAGCTACAGCAGTCATTTTTTCTCCTTAGTAGCTGGTGCAGTGCTGCTTTCTGACTTTCAGTCTGGGAACAACGCTGATAACACCGATGTTTTTAGTTGTTGCTCAGTAATGTTTACTCTGACCAAGGACTTTCTCAGTCTCATGCTCTGCCAGAGAGGAGGGGAAGCCAGGAGGAAGCAGAGGCAGGACACCTGACCCAAACTGGCCAAAGGGGTATTCCATACCACAGCACGTCATGCCCAGGATAGAAACTGGGGGGAGTTACCCGGAAGGCCCAGATCGCTGCTCGGGTCGGGCTGGGTATCGGTCGGCGGGTGGTGAGCGGTTGTGTCCTTTTCCCTTGTTATTCCTCTTATCATTATTATTGGTAGCAGTAGTGGTTTGTATTATACCTATCAGATGGCCTGGCACATCAGTTCCACAGAAGTATAAGGCTCTGGTAGATACCGGTGCACAGTGTACCCTGATGCCATCAAGGTATCAAGGGGTGGAACCCATTCATATTTCTGGAGTGACAGGAGGGTCCCAAGAGTTGACTATGCTGGAGGCTGAAATCAGCCTGACTGGGAGGAAGTAGCAAAAGCACCCCATTGTGACTGGTCCAGGGGCTCCATGCATCCTTGGCATAGACTATCTCAAGAAAGGGTATTTTAAGGACCCAAAAGGGTATTGATGGGCTTTTGGTATCGCCGCGTTGGAGATAGAGGAAATTAAGCAGCTGTCTA
>NW_009924348.1:46950-47246 GCF_000696875.1 Nestor notabilis | reverse complement strand
ATTAAGTAGTTTTTTCTAATGTAAATCTTGTGTAAATATTCATGTTCTTTCAAAATATTAACTGAAGAAATATAACTCATACATTTTCTAAAGTTTAATAAATATAAAACAAAACAGATCAAACCATTATGTCTTCTTCAAAACCATCTCTAATTCAATAATGAAAGTAACATTATAGTAATATTCATTAAACACTTACAGGTTATTGACCTCCATAGCTGAACAGAACAGAGGCAGTCAGCCTTAAAGGACAAATATATCTTAATTTTTGTCATGGGTGGATTAATGGCTTTTCT
>NW_009924348.1:0-46919 GCF_000696875.1 Nestor notabilis | reverse complement strand
GCTTGCCTTTATTGATAACATTTTCTATTCAGCCATACAGAGGACTTACAAAATGAAGCACAACAAAAGGATTAGAAAACAAAGAAAATAACATGCCTAGCTGGACACACCATTTGTTCTATTTTTGATTGCTCAATTATCAAGTACAAGGCATCCTTTTTAATATATTTTCTCAATGATATTTAAGATTCAAAGTAAAATATAGTTTAGTGATGCTGTGAAAACCAGCTATGATGCATTTCCATAAAAATGACTAAACTGGCAGAGTGGATTAAATACTAGAGCATTTTGGAAGATGACACTCTAGCAAGATTTCGCATTTACATGAACTGGATAGTGTCAAAAATTTGTTTGCATTTGGGGATTTTCTACTAAAAGGGAATAGTAAACAAACATGTTACCATTGAGATTACATGGTGTGCCAGCACACATTATTTGTAGTTTGAAGGAGCATCCCGTAGAATCCTTACTTTTGTAAAGCAAGATTATTAAATTTTAAGATAGACCAAGATGGATTTTATTTAGTACTATATTACTTCCTGCACTTAACTATTAATTTAGGAAAAGTTACCTCTTACAATCAGTATACTAAAAGCTGCAGATCTGTTTCTTATCACAGATAAGCATATTGATTATATTTTTAAATAAACATGTTGAGAAAAGCATTCATATATGAGTGTTTCCTTCAGGGATGGTCTCAGACTGTTTCCTTCAGGGATGGTCTCACTCATAGTTGGTAACTTCAAAATGTAATTGATGTCTTCATAACTTCACTCTTTCTGTCACTTCCATGTCAGAAAGATTTTTTTTTCCAATGTTTTTGATTGTTCACTGAATTACCCACCTTAGAGACCTATATTTTTAGAATTATGTTTATATTCATTTATAGAAATGAGAGGACAGACAAATAGCATAGAAAGCTATGATTTTAGTACATAGATTTTATACTGGTGAGATCACATCAGTATCCAGTGGTTTTTTCACTTTACATCAGTGAATACTCAGTGGTTACCAGGGAATTTGATGATCCAAAAACCTGTAAATCCTGTCATAAATACATTTGCTAAAGAGGCAGAGAGAATTGTGTTATGGCAGCATCTTTTTGATCTGATTCTTCCTTAAAATCACAGTGAAATGTTTTGACATATCAGTTTGATGTTGAAAAGCAAGGAAGTAATGAACAACAAATTTAAACTGGAGTATCCCTGATTTGGTATCCAAAATCAAATTCTTGAATTTACCTGAACAAGATTTCTTGGATACAGCATTCCAATGTTTGAAAATAACTTTTGAAATTTTTATAAATTAGTTTGATTCTTATATGCAGTAGACTAAGAAGTATTTTCAAAGTAGTTCTTCATTCCTGGGTAAAACAGTGTTTGCTGCCAATTACTGATAAGGTAATGCTAAATCATTCAGAAGTTCCTGGGATAAATCAAGTCCATTAGTACATACGGAGATTTCTTAAAATAAGTTATTACCAATGTAGCAGTCAACGGCTCTAGAGCTACTACTGCTAGTAATAGTGTATTCAGCCATGTTTTCAAAATCATAAGCATTTTGATTGTCCTTTCACTCCACTTCCATTAGAGATTAATAGAGCTGGTTTATTTCAGTATAAACCCACATTAAAAATCTAGACATCTCCTATTGTAAATAGTGTGCAAAATGAGGGAACAGGCTCAGATTGAACTTGTTTTCAGCATCTTCTCAGTAACAGCCCACTTCACTATTAGCCTCATGGAGCTAAGTAAGTGAGGTAGTGCTGGGGCCAAATTCAACCCAAATGGAAGATAACAGGATCAGAAATGTGGACACAGATTATGCATGATCACCACTTACAGGAATGCAAATATGTCTACAACTACCATCTTCTAATCTGCTTGTTTATTTGGTAAAAAATACAACTAAATTATTGTTTCCACTCTGAAAGGCAAAATATGACCTCCTTTTAGGAGAAATTCTTCCAAACTGTTCACCAGAGCTGTATTACCTGGTACAGTCATAATCAATAAGTCTTGAAGTTAATGCTTTAAACTGTTATTGCAAGGAGGTTCTGAAACAGAGAGTTTTTAAAACCAATGTTCACTGCCAGTGAAGTAGGAAGCTAGTGCACAACAGCATGTATAAGAAAAGAAAGACAAGCTTTGAAAAATTTTATAATGTGAATTTTTTTACTGATTAATTATCCTCTATGTAGCCTTCTTTTCTTTAAAAAAATGACAATTATGATTTTATATAGTCATATTTAAATTAAAATCACTTATTGTTTGGGGACTCAGGTGGATTAATAGACATGAACAAACACTCTCATTGAATTTAATGAAATATACAGTCACATGATTCAGAAATCATTACAAATAAGGTGTGCACAGATAAACCAGAGTGCAATCATTACATTTGTTTTATAAAATGAAACTAGACTATTTAGAAGTAATAAACTTGGCTAAACCCTGACGTAACATCTTGCGCTTAATAAACTCTCCTTTTTTTTTTTTTGGTAAATCAATACAGGTGTGTTGATGTAATTTACTCAGACATGAGCTTGGTTTTAACTCCGTGTGAATATCATGCAAAGACTTCTTCATCTTCAAGCACACTTGTGCTTAAACTACCCAGAAATATACTGCTTTTCAGTACACATCAGGCAATGCCCTTTCATGACACTCATCCTATCTTTCTCCTTAAAACTGGACTGTGTTTACTGAGCTCATAAAAGGTGATTTACTCAGAGATATTCATATTTTCAACTTTAGGCTGCTTATACAAGGTCCCAGGAACTGATGTCCACCAAGTATAAAGAGAAAGATTATTAATTTGGATATAGATAGTTCCATGGTAAAAATCTATGCTTAATCAGATGAGCCTCACCCTTACAGGCTACATGAAAAGCTGCCTATCAATGCAGGATATACTAATTTTCTCTTGCATATTCATGGAAGCTACTATAAGTGAATTAGTTAGATGAGATACAGTATCTATGTTGGCAAATATAGAACACACTACTGTGAAGGGCCTGATTACAGCAGAGGCAATACATCAAGGTAAATGATCATTTCCTTTTGTTCTTCCAATCATTATGTTGGTCATGGCCAAAAAAATCCAGATATAGGAGACGATATGTTTTAAAGTAGCCAGATAATGTGAACTTTTTTATTCTATGAAGGTGAAGAACCTTCCAATACAGAGGTATCTTAAGAGGAGGAGACTAAATATTACTTGATTGTTTGGAAAAGAGGTACAAGAAGAACATTTACATATATATATAAAGGGTCTGCCCAGCTTATGAACTCTTTCAATATATGTTATTAATGATGTTAGTAACAGAAAAGAGCTAATAATAATTTAAAAACAACAGCAACAAAAAACAATCAAATAAACAAGCCCTAACAGATTGTTAAATCTGCATGTGAAATGAAACTGACTGTCTGAAATATATAGAAGACAGACCTAGCATTTAGAATCATAGAAGCATAGAATCATAGAATGACTTGGATTGAAAGGGACCTTGAAGATCATCTAGTTCCAACCCCCCTGTAATGGCCACGGACACCTTCCACTAGACCAGGTTGCTCGAAGCCCCATCCAACCTGGTCTTGAACACTGCCAAGGATGGGGCAACTACAGCTTCTCTGGTGTCACACCACCCTCATAGTGAAGAATTTCTTCCTAATGTCTAATCTAAATCTAACCTCTTTCAGTTTAAAGCCATTCCCCTTTGTCCTGTCACTACATGCCCTTGTAAAAAGGTCCCTCTCCAGATTTCTTGTAGGCATCCTTTAAGGACTGGAAGGCGACTAGAAGGTCTCCCCAGAATCTTCTCCAGGCTGAACAAGTCCATGTCTCTCATCCTGTCTTCATAGGAGAGGTGCTCCAGCCCTCTGCCCATCTTTGTGGCCTCCTCTGGACTCTCTCTAACAGGTCCACATACTTCTGAAGTTGGAGGCCCCAGAGCTGAATGCAGGACTGCAATTGGGATCTCATGAGAGTGGAGTAGAGGCCATGATCATTGTAAATTATAGAAATTGTCTTGGAAAATTGGGATAAATCCAGTAGGGACAAGTGTGAGGTATTACAAATAGGCAAGAATAATCAACTTCACAAACAGGATGGGGAACAGCTGGCTAGATAGCAGTTTTTGGAAAGAGATCCAAGGGATAGACTAAACTACAGTCTGAACATGATCAAAAATATCATGCTGTTCTGAAGGTGGCAAACATCATACTGAGATGTGTAAGTGGAAAACAGCTTGCAAAATATACGAACAAATCTTTCAGATTTATGCCACTTTTTAGGGCCTCATCTGGAGTGCTGTGTCCAGCTCTTGTGAGTATTATGAACCACATCAGAATGAGAACAGAGAGCAAAGAAGAGAAAGATAGATCTACAAAGAAAAAAAAATAAAATTAAAGATTCAAACTGTTTAAATTAAGGAAAACTGAAAGGGTGAAGGCTGTGGTATGTAAAAGACTTTCAGAAAAGAAAAAAGCAATAATCTACTCACAATACCAAATGCCAAAAGATAAGAAAGAATGGCCTTAGCAGTAAGAGAAACTGAAATTAGATGTCAATAACAACTTTGTAACGGTAAAGAACAGCTTGACTAGAAAGCCTGTGGAGCCTACATCACTGGAGGATTTTAAAAATAGATTAAATCAACAGTTGCTAGGCACCATACAGGTTCAGTTGTTACCAGCGATATTCTAGATGATTCCTTGAGGTGCCCTCTCATCCTGTGTTTGTATGACTATATGACTGAGTGACCATCATGAAAGCTGTGAATATGAGATGACTGTCCACAACAGAAAAATGGATCAGGTAGCAAATTTAAGAGGAAAAGCAAGTCTGCTTACTGTGGTGGAATTAGTCATAGCCACAGTGAGTCAAAATGTAACTTGGCACATTTATGGCAAATCACTATACAAACACTTCTGCTAAGAAACCTTGATGAATCTCCCTCATGGAAGTTTGAAAATCATTGGTTTTCACAATCTGTAAGAGTTTACTAAGAAAAGAATCTCAGTGAGAAGGTTATGTTTCCTTACACTGCAACGTTCTTATGGTGACCACTGGTGCAACACTGAGGTAGATGAACCATGTATCTGACCTAGACTGCTGACATTGCCACAAAACACCTTTCTGGTAGCATCTTTGATTTGCACAAAGACTCTGGTGAACATTTCCAAATAACGAATACATTAGGAGAAGAAAAAGTCTGTTCACAAACCATTCACAAACAAACAAACAAACAAAAAGCAATGTGTGGGGAGTACATCTGTTGGATAATTTATTCACAATGAATTATTCAGCCAACTCTACTGAAGGACCTGCTTTTTTTTTCTAGTTATATAAAGATTTTTTTTTTATGACAGCCACGGACACAAATGTTATCTCTGACTGATGCTTCTCTTACTGTCATCTTTTCTTTCTGGCCCATAAAGTCAATTCAGGAAGTACTTTGTTCTCTCACTGATCTTTTGATTCAGAGGTGAATGAGAACTTTAACCACACAGCTAGACCAAATGCCTCAGGATGGCAAGGGCAGGAAGAAAATAATATTTTTAAATTAGAAGGACAAAAATTGCCCACAGCCAAGTAATAGACTATCACATAAACAGAAACTTTGTCACGTGAAACAGTAGCATTCCAATTTCAGGACAAAAGCAAGATAAAGTTAAGGACATTTGAAAATAAAGGTTTGAGTAAAGTGACTCATGCACTGATAAACTAGATAAAAAGATAAAACACTGTAAAAAAAAGAATGCAGCTATTACAAAATTTTCTTGGCATTTATTTTTTCTTTAAAAAAAAAATTTCTTTTTCTTTTCTTTGTTTCACCCTCCCTTTCCCTTTTAGCTTGCAGTCCTTTGTTCTTTCCTTTTTAATGACTAGCAGTGATTTAGTTATCTAGGTCATTCATTTACCTTGAACTGTTTGCTGTGGTACAACAAATACCAGTTGAAACCTAGAAACTCCTGTTAACTTTGCTTGCATTGGTGAAACTGGTTTTATTAAAAAAATGCCTTAAATATGCTTAATCGCTTAAAAACTTTTAACTTTAAAATTTGAAAACAAAAATAATACGAATTGTAAAAGTCAATGAGTTGCTAAAATGTTTTCAGTCTTTCTACTCATTAGTCAGTGTCTTTTCACATTTCTCTGTTAGCATAAGAAAACCCTGAAAATTCAATTAGTTGAATTAATGCAGTATGCAACACAGCACACAGAAAAATTCCCTATCCTTGATGGCACATACCACTTTTGCCCTATTAGGTTACAGAGTCAAATTATGGCACAGCTTTTTTTACACGTTCATTTTCAAATTTCTGTAAGCAGAGAGAAGCTTGACAGCAGATACAAGGCAGTAGAAAGGTAAGTGGCTTGCATTTTGTTAAACGCAATTGAAGAACAAGGATGTTTGAAGAAATATAAGGTAATAGATAAACCCATATGTTCATATCAGCCATAATTGTTTATATGATCCATATAGAGAAGTCACCTCATTTTCTCCTAGCAGCAGTGAGGTTATTCTGATTCTGCTGGGCAGAATATGTATGTGAACATACAATCTTCTTTCAGATGTGGATTACTACACTATACATATATTATATATACTATATATGCACTATATAGTATATACACTCCAATATAGTACACTATATTGACATTGCCATAATCAGGACCTTTATGTTTAGTTAACAAAGAAAACCATCAACAGCTAGAGAGCTGGTGTGATGTGTCTTAAACAGTTTATCTCATCTCCCATAGTCTCATTGCCTTGTGGTCCCCTTTTGTTTTTTGTTTGTAGTCTTCAGCTGTTCTGTTATCATTTGCATATGTCTACAGAAACACATATGTACAAGTATGCAACTCCACACACACACACATATATAAAATGCAGTTCAGTAGCTAGAGACCACCTGGTTTGTGTTTGTATAATGCCTAACACAATCTTTATGTACAAAACCAGTTGAAATGGTAAATATTTCTGTTCCTTCACTCAGTACCCACACTGTATAGGGCTTGTTATTGCAGTGACCAGTGGATGACCTCGCTTGGAGTATTGTGTACAGTTCTGGTGTCCTCAACATAAAAAGGACATGGAGCTGCTGGAGCAAGTCCAGAGGAGGGCCACGAGGATGATAAGAAGGCTGGAGCACCTCCCGTATGAAGACAGGCTGAGAAAGTTGGGGCTGTTCAGCTTGGAGAAGAGAAGGCTGCGTGGAGATCTCATAGCAGCCTTCCAGTATCTGAAGCGGGCCTACAAGGATGCTGCTGAGGGACTCTTCGTTAGAGACTCTAGTGGTAGGACAAGGGGCAATGGGTTTAAACTTAAACAGGGGAAGTTCAGGTTAGCTATAAGGAAGAAGTTCTTCACAGTGAGGGTGGTGAGGCACTGGAATAGGTTGCGCAAGGAAGTTGTGAATGCTCCAACCCTGGCAGTGTTCAAGGCCAGGCTGGACAGAGCCTTGGACGACATAGAATCATAGAATCATAGAATAGTTAGGGTTGGAAAGGACCTTAAGATCACCTAGTTCCAACCCCCCTGCCATGAGCCCAAGGCTCTGTCCAGTCTGGCCTTAGTTTAGTGTGTGGTGTCCCTGCTCATGGCAGGGGGGTTGGAACTCGATGATCTTAAGGTCCTTTCCAATCCTAACTATTCTATGATTCTATAAGACATTTTCTGGTGCCAATTCCTGGATTCAGCTTTCATAACTTTCAGACAGGCTTTTGTATATGTTTAAGTTGATTTTCTGGTGAATACAGATTGCTTGGGTATACAAATAACATTTAACAACCTTTCTCTTGATCTTCCAGACTACTTCATGAGCTGAGGACTTTGAAAATAACTGATTTGTCAGTTTGGCATTGTGGTTCAGATGCCTGTGTGTGTGTCTTGTCCTCCAGTCTCTCTCCTTCAGGTAAGCACATTGATCACTGGGCAGTAGGTGGAATACATCTATACAAGCTTCAGACACCTATAAATCTTAGATGCTTGAATTTGTGTTTTCAGTGCAGAAGGAAGAAGTTCAACACTTCCAGATAGTGATGGAACATCTTTTGATGTGCAGTTGATCTACATGAAAGCAGTAAGACCAAACTTTTGTATTTTTAATACATCAGCATATCCCTTTCTGTCCAAATGGGTATAGACTTTGTTTCTGGAACTCATACCATATGATACAAAAGACCTCTATAGGCTTTGTAATACATTATACCCTGACATTTGATCAGATTTTTAAACTTTTCCTTGGAAGAAAGGGTTACTGGCTAGGGATTGCAAGCTTTTCTTAGCTATGACAGTCTTCTAATTTTTTGGTCAGCCTATGCTTGTCAGGTGTCCGTGGCTTTTACACATGTATATAGATGTGTCGAATATAGACTAGGAGAGTCTTTTACATTGGACAAATGCTATTATGTCTTCTGCAACTGCTAAATGGCACTGAATGTGTGTTCATGAAAATGGTAAAACCGGTAAATGCTGTTGTTCCCAGGTGTAGGGATACCTTTTCCTAATGGGTTTTAGAAATCCCTAGTACACTTCTTTCATTAAAAGATAGATTTTTTTCCTGTATTCTCACTTCATTTCCCATCCGCATATTTATTAGTTCCAAACAGCTCACCTTTTACTGAAACTGGTAATACTGACACAATGTTGTCTTTGTGGCTCTCTTTGCCTTTAGCGTATAGATTACAAGATGCATTCTGCTTCATTTCGTTTCCTTTGGAAATGCTCCTCTGCACTTTGTTGCACTAATTCACAAGCAGCTTGAAAGCATACTGTCTTACATATAACACTCTCAACCAAATACCTGAATAAGATGTGAGTTACCTAGGAATAAATAATGGTGAAATGACACCAGAAGTACCCAGTAAGTTGTCTGTCTTTGATATCACCTTCCATTCCACAGATGTTCTCTGCTTCCATTGCGCTCTTCTCTATTGCACCTCCTGCCTATATTCCCAGATATATATCTTTTATTCTTCCCCTTACACAAACAGTAGATTGAATTGCTGTCTTTCCCTTGTGCTAAACAGAACAATACTGCTTTTCTTTGATACTTGCTGTTAATATGGACATGCCCTTGTTTCTCCCTTTTTACATAAACCATTAGTAATACCTCCCAAAGATATTTTCCCTCCAGCTGCAATGGGGTCCTTGGGGGTGATCTTGCACCAGAAGTCCCACTGTTCCACAGCTGTAGGTGGATGCAGTACATACACAGACACATAAAAGTGCACACACACATATGCAAACAAAAGGGCAGGCCCAAATATATCAATATATTTGATCTTTATGTTTTCCAAGAACTGAGAGGTCTGGTCATCTGGAATTTATTTGAATGGAAAAATTTATTGGACATGCTAAGTGAAAGTTTTACACTAGAATATGTTATTTAAATTAATCCAAATCTCAAAGGATAAGGTCTTATCTTTAACCTAATATCAGTAGCTAACAGTATCACAAAAAGTAATTAGAATGTCAATAACCTACCTCCATTTTTTTTTTTTTTGCAATACACAGATGTTGACTTAATCATGTACATGGTCATTGGATAGCCATACAGAAAAAACTCCTGTCTCACGAAGTCCCATCTAAATATAGTCATTGTACTTGAATATAGTTAATAAATCAGCTATTTGGAATCCAGAATGACTAGGGTTTCTTATGTTTTCTGGGATTAATACAGGTCCTGAATCAAAAGTATGGTGGAATGAAAATGGCAAGCTGCAGCCTTGGGACTTTAACATACCACATTGTTTGGGAAAAAAAGAGAATTAAAATTCTTTGTCTTTTGAAGAAATTGAGGATTGAGTTGAGAAGCTCAATTGAGGACTGAATCTCCTGTATCAAGAGACTGGCACAGTATGTAATAACTAACAGAGATGAGGAAATCTGGCAATAGTGTTTAGTGTAATGGGGGCTGAAACCTATAACTTGTTCCCTGTCAAAACAAGCCATGCTACGCCAGCAGACAAACCATTTGCTGTGATAGGTGATATTTCTATGAATTTCTGTATTCTTAAAGCGTTGGTCATTCTGTTCTGTCTTCTACGGATGGCTCTGAAATGAAAATGAAACACAGAAAAGTAAATGAAAATGCTAAGAAAATTAGCAACCCGTTGTCATTTTGAAGAGAGCATATGTGATGAAGTGTAGGACTGGAGAGCATGCAGTATGCAAAATGAGAATATCCAGAAATAAACAGTGATTTAGGACAATTTCAAACCCAAAACATGCAACATGAGTGGCTTTTTCAAAAGAGATCCTAAAGCCATTCGAGAACTGCAATAAGAACACGCTGCAACAGTCTGCAGGAAACAAATGAGGTCAGGTAGACAGAAATGCAGAAGGCATTTAAGGACTGTGCTTTTACAGTCCTACAAGGCAAGTGATAGTTGATTCTTCAAGAAATTGGGCACATGCAGATGTCCCTTTTTCTTTTTCTGCAAAACAACATCTACATTGGAAGGACAATTCAAGAGAATTTCAGATTCATCACTTTGCAGAGATGTTCAACGACTATGCTGTAACATCTCTAAAACTGTTTAGTTCAGAAAACAATTGAGAAGTGTCATTTGCATGTTTTTACAAGTGAAAGGAATGAGCCTTAAAATGAATCTGATTTAGAACCTCAGAAGGATTAGGAAAAAATACTTCAGAACGAAAATGTTGAAAAATTCAGCTGTTCTAAGAAAATGCAATGTGGAGATCCTTGATAAATCCTGGATAATACTGAGGTACTGAGAACAAATAAATACATGCAGAAAATTTTGCAAATTTTAAGAAAGAGAGCCTTAAATTGCTTAACAGAAAAAGGATCAGCCCAGCAACAAATCAGCTTTAAGCCACCTAAACCCAGTCCTCCACAGTGTGAAAGCCCACCTGGGAAGTAACTCCCACAGGTGCTTTTCTGCTGAAAAGAAATAAACATACATTTGCAGGGCCATGTCCAGATGACCAAATACATAAATACATTTTAAAATCAGATTAACTGTTAAATCAGAGACTCCTTCAATCACAGGCTATTAAAACAACTTAGCTCACAAATGGATGACTACATTGTATATTTCTTTAGATGAACATCACCTTACATGTTTCAGACGCTTAACAAATTTTTATTACCTCAAACAGAATACAAAAATCTGATGATCTCTCATGAAAGTTTACCTTTACTTCAGTTAACTGACAGTTACTGCATGATAAGAATATGCAAATTAAATCTTACCATGACTCAGCTTCTGCATGATGCAATTTTTTATCCCACAGGATAAAACAAATGAGTGTCAGGGACACCACAAAGCACCATGAAGATAATGTCCACCCTGAGTATGGAAGTGCTGAGCTACTTTGCTGCTATTGAGAAGGAAAGACTGTCAATATACATATGGAAGGAAATAGAGATATTATTCCAAATACTCGTATAAAGGCCTTAGGATACTATTCAAACAGAAAATATATATTATCTCCCAGGTTTACTTACTGTGAAGCACTGAAACATAGTTTGATAACACAGTCATAATTTTTGTGCACTTTTTCATTTCAGAGGGAGAAAGAAAGCAGTGAGAAGGAATTTGGCAATACAGCTTTAAATATTGTATAATCCTTGTAGTCAGCTATCTCTGTTGGCAGCCAAACAGAAGTGCCTAGAGTCAGAAACCTCAGCAAAGGGCATTTACAAATATGTAATAAACACAGTTACTTGGAACACAACTCTGCTGTTGTGATGTCCCCACAGACTTCAGATTACAGAGGCAAGGGAAGGGAAGTGCTCCATCTCCCAGACTGTGACCCATTCCTTTTTTCTTCTTCTTGGAAATATAATTATCTTCTTCTCCTCTACACTTCCAGCCCACTCTATTGGACTGGACAGCTCTGCACTATGTCTTTTTCTTCCTCTGAAGCTTCTTGACTTCTTTCTTTCTGTACTCGATCCTCAATAGACCTAGCTACTTTGATGATATTATGGGTTGACAGCCAGACTACAAATAAGAAGAAAGAAGCCTACTGACAAACTGGCTTTTTTTTTTTTCCTGCCTTTTTTTTTCTCAGCAAAAAAATATAATATGTGTCATCAGTGATTTTGATGCCAAAATCCTTGTGCAATGAACACAACTGGCATGAACACTTGGATGCCTCCCAAATGCAGATGGAAATGTCAAAGAAATGATGAAGGTAATATTGTCATGAACTGAATTATTCCATAACCAATATCTGCCCAAGAAGAAGAAAAAAAGAGCCTCTCTTAGCGAAAAAATAAAAAATTACATAGGTAGATCATGACCTTGACAAGTACTCAATGTCAGCTGGTGAAAAGGGGTTTTAAAACAACAAGGCAGCAAGCAAGCCCAGAAATGATAAAAGTATTCAGTGAAATGTATGGATAGAACAGGGAAGCAACTTGAAAGCCAGGTGTCACGAATATCAGAATACTTGTAAAGCACAGGAAAAGGAGTCAAGAATTACTGTTCTATACTTGACTGTGCTCAAGATTTCTTGTGTTACCAGGGACATCTGACAACCCAAGCAGGGACATCTCAGATAGGGAGGACAGCATAAATGAAAAGCAAACACAAAAATAATCCTGCTTTGGAAATTATCCATGAAATGGGTTGATAAATCTAAAAGTTATTTATTAGCCCTAAGTCTACCAAACAGGCCAAATAGAATTCTTACTGGTACTTTACAATTTTTATTTCAGTCACTGGGCCTGACACATGAACATGGTGTCTGTTAAAAAATTACAGTAAACATGAAAAATAAACCTACAGATTCACTTGAATCTGGAGATCATAGCCATAGAATTGTATGCTGAATGTAAAAGAAGATATATGGCATGGAATTATGAACCTTGACTGAGTAGCAGAATTTGAAAAGTGGAAAAATTTTAAAACTTCTCTGCCTTCCCATGAGGACACACACAGTAGAACGATACTGAAAGATAGGGAAGGATTTTTCATTTTTTTGTTACTATAAAATAGAAAATCACAATGAAAATTGGCAAACTCTTTGGTGCAAAATCTGTTCTGTGCCTGATTAACAAAATCTTAGAAGATCATGGCCCACAAATCAAAACTATGTTTTTATAAATCTCATAACTTTCATGTGAAATCAGAGTTATGCTGTCCATGCGCCCAACTAAGAAAGATGTGCCACTGAACATTACAGCCTTGGGCCTTGACTGTCATTCTGCTTAATTTCTCAGTTTACCCGAGTTAAGAAACTCAATGACACTGGTTCAGAACTAGCACAGGAATAAAAAAATGGAAAGAGATTCAAAGCAATTAGGTGCAGAGAAAAATAGCAGCAGCTTGTATCTTTGGTTAGGAGAAATATGAAACAGAAAAAAACCCAAGTGTTTGAATGGTCTGAACGACAAATGTGTGATGGAGAAGCTGCTACCAAGCAAATATATTTTCTCTTATTTTAAGGGCATGTGTGTTATCAGGTAAGGAGAAAACAGGATTAAAAATAGACTGATGTATATATAGCACCACTTAGATGTACTTAGTTAATGGCACACAGTGCAGATAGCTGCATGGATGTTTTGGATGTAACTCAGCTTCAGAAGGGCTCTCCATTGCCTGTAACAAAGCAGATACCCTAGCTCATGTCACCCAAAGGCAGACACTAGATTTAGGTGTTTAATCTGTGAAAAAAATTTCACTCTTTCTGTATACTGATGTTCTTCTATTCCAGCAGCTGAAATGTTGTCAAGAAGAGTTTTGTAATAACTGCGTTAAGAACATATTGCTCTGAGCGGTTTAATAAGGCATGAAGAATTTGTTATGGACAGAGTTTAAACAGTGAAGGAACGACACAGAAAATGGTTCATAAGAAACAGCTCCTGGTTTTTACCTCTGGCAGGACGATTTGGAAAGAAAATGAATGAGAGTTTTAAGTTGCTTTCTACCTCCTTTTTGAGTGTGAGGGGGGACCAGCCCAGATAACAGTGATATTCATTTGTGTTTATATCAGTTTTTATCAGTTACCTGTATGCAATTTGGTATTCTCTATCTAGCAAGCTCTGTGCTCTGTTTTCAGATCTTAGCCCTGGAAGAACATCATCAACGTTTGGCAGCAGCAGTATTTGCATGCCAGAAGACATGTGGATGAATGACGTAAGGAAAGGACATGGATGAACAAAATGGTGAGCACAAGCTATAGCTGGGTTCTACTCCACAGGCCACTTTCAGTAGTGAGCAGAGCACTTCCCTTCTTTAAGAGAGAGCTAATGTCCCCCTGACCATGTTTTAGAGTTGTAATATATTAAAATTTTTGTAGGAATATAAAGCAGTGTTTTAAAGGGCTTTTAAAAATGTTTCTCTCAAATCACTTTAGCGCTATTCATTGTTTCTCTCAAACTGTAATGTCTGCTTAAACAAAAAACATGAGGCCAGTTTTTAGGAGGTGCTAAATCCATAGCCCAGTCAAGGTGAGGCTGCCACAGCTCTATACCCCGGGTCCTGTGGGTAGTGGGGCTGAGTAGGTGTTCCCAACAGGCATCTCCCACCACAATTCACTGCACACATGCACATGTCTGGACACACAGAGCAGCACAGACAGGGCACAGCGCTCATGCAAACACAAACAGCACCAACAGCCTCATCTTGTTCCGCTCTCTGGCTGATCACGATAATAGCTTATTAGTGGAAAGTATATACATACAACATGGATCCCTCCAATAGCTGGCTTTAGACACACACCCTATCCAGTAGCCAGCCCTGGGCCCTCGGTGTCCCTATTTGGTGGCACTTATGCATGTGAACCCCCAGGGACACAGCCCCGTGGCAGCTGCTGGTGCTCATACCTACATGCAGGCACACACACATGCACAGACACACACTCTAAGGACCCCTTGCAGTAACTGGTTTATAGACATCCAGTTTACCTAGTAGCTGGTCCCTTGGTACTCTGATCTCCTGAACTGACATGCAAAAGATCTTCTCTGGTATCTGGTTCAGACTATGGCTTTACCAGTGGCCAGCCCCAGATCCCAAAGTCCCTTCAGCTCTGGACCTTCTGGACCATGTAGTTGGCAACTTGCAGGCACTCTGGTCTCCTTAGTCTCTGTCCCAGACTCACAGTTGCTCCAGTACTTGGTTCCCAAGCCTCTTACCCTGCTAGGTGGCTAGGCCAGCTTGATGCTTGCTGGTGATTTCACACTGGCATATGCACTCTCATTATACACATGTAGCTTGTTTTCTCCAGCTGCTGGCACACTGGCATACAACTCCCCATGACCTGTGTTCCTGCTACCATTGCCAGCCCTCAAGCTCCCATATTTTCTCATGTACACAGAGTCTTCTCATCCTGGAAAACAGTCAAAAGTGGAGTTTAATGAGAAAATTGGAGAGATTGTGCTGACCAGGCACAGAGCACTGCCAGATATATGTACTGACTAGACTCTATTAACATAAGACCAGTCTTTTATGTCCTTTTCACCTCTATTTTCCCATGCTTTGCTATTCCCCAAACCACCCTGATCCTTTCCTTTCCTTACCTTTGGTTCCTGCCCAAAACTTTCCATGATAAGTCAGTACAATCCTAGATGCTCTCCCCGGCATCCTGCAAAGCTTCCCCTACTCAGTGGCAGTCTATGAGGCGCCTTGGGGAGAGCCTCTTCAATGGTGAGTGTCACCTTGCCCATGGGGCTAATCACCTCCGTGATGGATGAGGGCAGGTGCTTAGGCTTGTTCCTCTGACTGGGGTACTGAGGGCTCTTCCACTTGCCTTTGTGCCGCAGGGACCCTCTGAGTTTGTGAAGATGAGGCTTTAATCATGTAACCTAACACAAGCCACCTTCTTTATCTTTTTGTTTGTTTGTTTGTTTGTTTTAAATAACTTGTAAGTTGCAGCATTCTGGCTTCCATCTGACTGATTTGCAGCAGCAGCTGCTTCTAACTCCAGAGTACAGTCCTGATTTCGCTGAAATCAATGGGACTTTGGCCACTGACTTGAGTGGCCTTTTGAATAAGTATACACTGGCATGGTTCCAGAGTATCTATTAGCCTAGACCTCACCTCCTCTCAGGAAGCAGACACACAGAGTTAAAGGAGAAAGCAACTCCCATAGAAAATCCGTTTCTTTGTGCTTTGTTAAATTAGAAGGAGGAAACTTCCTTCTGGCCATTCCAACTTCGCAGCTAGATCTACTATTTTTTATAGTAATCATCTCCATCATTCCCCTCATTTTCTTAATTTTCTGCAAGCCTTACCTTTTAAATTGTCTGTTCATTTCAGGATAAGAAGTGTTATTACAGACTTTTGCATGTGACTGTATATCACTCAGCATCCCAATAGCTGTTCATGTCCCTGTAGTATCCAAACAATTAGGAAAAGCTGCCATGGGAAAGTTCCAGAAAAGGTTTTAGCTGCTGAAATTAGCAAAATTATGGATTGACTTTATTGTAAATAAACCTATGAGTGTCAGAGTAGCAGGCTATTTCTCAGTCTTTTATTGCTATTTAGACTATGTCCCTTCATGCCGAAAAGAGATCAGAAAGAAATACGCAGCACATTTTATTAGTAAGTCTCTTTTATTTCCAGGAAAACTATCAAGAGACTAGGTCTACTGTATGAATCTATCCAAATATTTTAATAGGACCCCACTCAGCACTTTCCTGAAATGAAGACAGAGGGTTTTTAGCTGAATCCAAATTATGATCAGGAAGTTCCTCTGTGAACATAAGCAAGAGAGCTGATAGAGGCTGATGACTGACTGAGACTGGAGGTTCACAATGTTGCAGCAATTTCTGGCCCTTCTCCAGCTTTAAGGTGAGAGTCTGCCAACTTGGCAGGCTGGAGAACTCACTGTGGCAGTTTTTCAAATGGGAGAAATGGTCCAAAGAGGAGCTGTAACTCTATATAAACTGCCCTGAACTGATGACAGGTGCTTCTGCTTCAAAGAATCTGGCCAAGAACCGAGTGAATCACTGTGTCCAGCTGAAGATGGACATCGTATTTATGGAATACCTGTGGGCATTCACTGTGCAACTACAGCCAAATTGCTAATGCAACTGTGGCTTCCAACTGAACTTGTTGGAGAGTACGATGTCTGGGACTTTCTGAACATTAGAGCTTGGAAGTTCCTTTGAATTCCTATAAATGTGAGGTCAACAAAACAACATGCCTAATTTTCAAAGCAGGGGGGGTTGAGATGATTGATGTTGGTTTACTTTAAAGGGGACCTAATTTCAAGAAGTCTTTACTGCACTATACCATACTATCACTTACCTTAAAATCTCTAGTAAGTTTCTTAAAATCCTTAAAAAAGAGGACATTCTTTCTCAGCCCTCTAAATAAGAAAAACTTTTTAAAAGTGTGTTGTAGCCTTTCTCCCATCTAAATCTTTCTGATGCTTTTCTCTGATCTGTCTCAAGCAGCAAGATGGATTTGATGCATCCAGAAAAACTTCAGGCTCAAACAAACATGATAAACTTGGCTAATTCACTCTGTAGAATTCACCAAGAACTACATGACTCGACCATAAACCCTGCTAAAACCACTCCAGACAGATTCCAAATACGAGATATTTCGCTATTTCCTGAAGTTTCACAAAGAGGAGGAAAAAAAACCCAGAACAGTTTCTGCTTAATCAAACAACAAATAATGCATTTAATGCCTCTCTAAATGTGGAGAGTTAGAAGGTCAAAACCCAATATCACCTTGGTCAACCAGTTAGACTAAGTTGGTCTTACCCACATAATCAGCAAATCTGTTGTAACAATGAGACCTTATGGCATGCATTATGGAGCCTGTGGTTTGTCTTCTAAATTTGTAAGTGTTCAGGAATTTATTTTCATTTTTCCTAACACTTTCATGTGTTTCCTAAACTTGTATGTCTTACAGGAATTTATATCTGTTGCTTGAGAGTCTGAGCTACTGAGAGTATAATATATGACTTCTCTTAATAGAGTAGTGTTCACAAAACTCCTTTAAGTGCTATGTTGTTTCTATTAAAGAAGAAAATAAAATATTGCTGTTATCACTTATAGCACTTTCAAACAGCACTGAAGAGATTGATACACGCATTCATTCAAGCTGTTAAGCATAGCATATCCTACTCCAGTTAAATTCCTTCATACATATTTTTCTTACAGTATGCTCACTTCCTCATAGGACCTCAAGGTCACTTTCGTTACTGTTTATTTTTTTCGTGAGAGCAAGATTATTCTGTAATATACTTCCTGTTTATCTACAAGCTCACTGTTATAAAAAGTTGTTGTATTCTGATATTTTTTTCTTTGACCTAAAAATAGTGAGAAATAGAAACTCCTGCTGCAAGTGAGTGGCTGACATTCCAGCACCTTCAGCTGAAGAGAATTTGAGATGTAAAAGCAACCTGCACAGACCCTTGTGAAAAGCAAAATAATAACATCCAGAGGGAGAAAGAATGAAGGAGAGCACATCCAAAGCTTTCTGAAGAGGTTTAGCACACTTAGCAACCCTATATACATAATTTAATTTCCCCAAAGGGCTATATTCCATAGCTCAGCATGGTATACCATGTAACAAAAGAAGCAACAACTGAACAGTCTGGTGCCCTGTTTGAAAAAAATAATAATAATCCCAACTTTCCTGGAATTTGTGTATTTATAATACAACTCTCTGCAGTGATAAGGAGACAAAAAAAATGCACGTCTTACCTGAACACAGAATACATTGCTACCACTGTAGATCTGAGCCATGGCAAGGGCAAACTAGCATGAGCTGTCTCAAATCAACAAGAGGCATAAAGTGGAGTCAGTATGTCCTATTTCTGTTGAATGCTGCAACCTGTAAGAAAAAGGATTGTGTGTGTGTGTGGTGAGTGTGTCAGGAAGTAGCAGCAGATGAAAGGTGTGAAGAGAGAGGCTTAATGTGGCCTGGCACCAAAATGTATAGTTATATGTCCAGTATACTGCATTATATATGATTTTTATAAAAAATGTTCCAGGGAAGAAGAACTATTCTGATGGCCCTTTGCCCTACTTGGGTCTGCATAACTAAATTGGAAGAACTTATAGCTTTTTAAGATGATGCTGATTTTTTCCTGCAGAAGCAGCATGAGAAGCATCTTTATTTTTTTTTTTTCTTCTATCAGGTAATGTTTAATGTTATTCAAGCTAATAGTTTATTTTGCACCATTAACTTGGAATAGACACGGGGTTGAGGCTTCCTACATCTTATATGCAACATAAACAAGCATTAATTGCTTTCAAAGCCCACTAAGAAATAATCTGTTAGGGGAGTCTGAAGCAAAGAATTTTTTCTAAGTAGTCAGGTTGACACATAAGAAGTGCAAAGCTCTACTACCTAAAACACTGGGTCATTCATTCCCAAAAGGAAGATTTTTCTGTGACTTATCCCACCCTCAAATCTTCCTTTAAACCCTGATTTAGCTGTGAGGAAAGTTGTAAAGAGCTCTTGGCTGCTTTTGAATGAAAATCTGTGATGTCCACTGTTCAGAAGCTGGCAACAATGAAAGCAATCATGCTGTTTTTCATCTGAGTACAGGTTTCCCGGACATTCTTTATGTTCTCTTTAAAAAGCAAACCTATAAATATGACTCTGGTGGCAGACGAATACACACAGCAGACAAATGTGTCCCCTCACTAAAGGTTTGATAAATCTGTGAGATTTTTTGGTGACATAATTACAGCTTGGTCAGCCCCTGCTATTATGCATCACTGTTTGTGATAAACAACACTTTGCCCTGGGTGTTTTAGCAAAATCTTTGAGAAAACTGCAGGCCTGTAAATCACCTGCTAACTAGGGCTGTAACAAATTGTTCCCCAGAGTTATGAAATTCAGCAAACTGGAGTAGCAAAGCTCATGAGAGATACCAACTGGGTTCTGGGTCTCTCTGGCTGGGACAGATTGAGGAATAGCTAGCTGCATGTGGAACGGAGAAAGATGGTGAAAAGCTGTTGCATGGGTAATTTGCTAACTTAATTAAACCTTTACAGGTTATAATATTCAATAAAAACATACTCCCGTAAAAAGTTCAACATAAGTGTGGTTTTAATGAGGAATGTATATGCAAAATAATGCACAGGCTGGCATAAAAAGAACATGCAATTATGCTTAAATTTTCATGATAATGACAATATTTTTTGAGATCCAGAGCACTACCTGACAGAGCTTTTTCAAGTGTTTATTTTATTTCTGAAGACAATCACATTTGCAGTGTTGATTAAGGGGAAGCTTTTCAGGTTTACTGACTTCTGTAAAAGGGGAATTATTATGCTATTTTAAGGTCAAATATTAAATCACTTTTGAAGAACTCAATACAATCTTCTTCAATAGATTGGTGGTTACACTAGCAGTGTGTTTGGATTTGTTTTACATCCATGATACAATTTATGTCAAAGAAGCTGTATATAGAGGACGTACAACGATGATTTCCACCTATTTCCTATTGGTACAGAGTTGTTTTCCCAGCCATCTTTTCACTAGACTAGTTCATACTTTTCTTGCAGGGTCCCTGAGTATAACGTAGTCAAAAGCCTTTCCAAAAGCAGCAATGGAAAGATTTTTCCTCAAACCCGCTGCTGTTTCTTTTAAAACACTGTTTATAGTTACATCCCCTCCCGCCAGTGGCCCCTCATCAGGAATGGCATCTACTTCCCCAGATCATAGAAGACTTATGCAGAAGAGGTTTTCTCTGTGCTCTTTCCACTCTTTCATAGCTAATCAACAACCACTCACTGCCTAGCTATTTGTGTTAGATGTGCTATATAACTGTGGCACAAAGCCTTTCATTTGTGTTCTTCCTAATGCTATTTGTAGACTGTGGATTGTAGCTGCTGCCTCTGATCTTCCACTGTCTTTTAAAAATGAATAAAAAAAAAGAGAAGCAATTATTGGCACTGTTCAAAGAGCTTTCCCTGTTCTGCTCTCAGGAAGGCAGCCTTTGTACAAAGCCAGTGGAGTTGTGCCCATTCACAGCGGGGCTGAATTTGGCCTGAAATGTTGCTCTAGTAAACAGCACAGGCATCCTTTTATGAATTGTGAAAGGTAGTGGTGTGGCTAGTCTCTGCATCTGAGATGAGTCAAGCTCGCAGTCCCTGTCCCTCACCTCTCAGGTGTTTGAATGAACATAAAAATATTGCCCTTCAGATGGACAGAGTAATGCCCAGCCTTCCCTTGGACTGCAAATAGATTTAGTCAAAAGGGCTGTATGCAATACAGGCTTATATGCAGGTGATCTTGATCAACACAATGAAGTTGTCACCATGCTGATGGCTTTACTCAGGGAAGCTTGTACCATCTCGAAGAGCTTCATTGTAAGTTAGATCAGATCCTCAACAGGAAGTAATCAAAATGAGATTAGCAGAATGGGAGGAAAAGGGCGTCTGTACATGCCATGAGAGGAGCAGAAAGCAAGCAAGAAGGGTGACTAGTACTAATAAGGAGGAGGAGGAATAAGACAATGTGTTAGATAGAGGCTGATCAATGTGAAAAAGCTATTTTCTTTACCCTTTGCTTTATTTGACATTGTAGGATATAGGCTGATGTTTTAGGGAGGGAGTTAAGTTACAGTTATGTTTTAAGTAAAGTCACCCCTTGCTTGATTTATTTTCCTAGATGGCGACCTTTATTTCTCATGCCCAAGCATCATGGATGCTGTCCTACCTGAGGAGCATTCTGTACATAAAAAAACTTAAGACACCCAAGAAAATGGAAGGCCAGGACAGCATTTTGTGGAGATCTTGTATATCTCTATGTATAGTGAGGAATGAAGATCTGGACTTCAAGGAAAGTGGTTGAGAAGACAAGATGTATTTCATCAGACAAATTACTCCAGCTGAAGGCCTTGCTGTATGCATCCAGATTAGAATTCACACTATCTCCAGGCTAGCATGCTCGTGTAAGCAATTTAACAGGGGAAAGTTAAAAAAACACCTTTTGCTTTGTTTTATTACTTAGGACTAAGCATTTGAGACATACTTCTATGTGGGTTTACTGCCTGTAATAGGTGCAAGCAGACTGCAGTTACTTCTCACCACAGGAGAAAATTTTACTTGTAATCACATTCTCACAATCCATTTACATCAGTGTTTTATAGAGACTTACCTGTAATTTATTTTCCTTCTTGAATTTTCAGGATGTATTATAAGACACTTAGCAAAAAAGATTTCCATGAAGTCCTGTAAATATTTTAATGAAGAATTTCTAAGCTGGCAGTTCATATGCTTGTAATGAGAGGAAGAGAAATTTAGTTTACTTGGATAGGTGGTTAAGTTTTCTGATTAAAAATAGAACAGAGAATCCATAACACATAGTGTATATTTTCTAAAACTCATACGTTCAAAAGGACCATAGAGGCTAGACTACAATGGTGCTATTTAATACCATTGTGGTCACATTTTTACAAGTGAGCAAATTGCAAGCCAAACTCGAGGCTATTTGTGAATAATGAGTCATAGAGAACCCTTGGTATGCAAGCTTTTTGCTTTGTTTGCCATCAAAGTAAACTCACTTCAAAAGTAACTAATATAGAAAGAGGACTGACTAGTGATCAGCCTGTGAGGCACTTGAGTACTCAACCTGTTAGGAAGGTAAATTAATAATACAGGGAAACTGTTGCAGAGGGAGGATGTTGCTGCTGCTACAGGGAAATTTCTATCCCATGTCCAGAATGAGAAACTTGCAATTTCTTTCAAACCACCATGGTTACAGTACTGGGAATTAAGTCATTCCACTCTGACCTAGACTATTTTACATTTCTGTTCTTTGCTATTAGTTTGTTAGTGTCTTTGTTTCCTTTTAAAACAGAAATCTGATTTCAGAGAAAAGGAGGTAGACTCTTTCTCAGCGAGAGTTCAATTAAACTAAGATTATACATGAAATGTCCAAAACCCAGCTAGTGGTTAAGGGTTATGTTTCATCAGGGCCAAACATGGCTGTAGACAAACATTTGGACATATCATGTAATGGGAAATGAAATTAAAAATATAAGTACGCATTCTTTTTCTAAACAAGTGAAGTGCCTTTTTATTCATTTAACCTAGTATCTTCAAGACACCTATGTTTGGGGTTTTTTTCACTTCAAAGTTGACAGAGGCTAGTTAGGTCCAAGTTTCTGCAGTTTCTGTGCTGCACAGTTTCTGTAGTTACTTGTCTCCCCAGAGCTATGTTAAGAAGTCCTTACCAGTGCCTACATATGTATTGCATCATCTCATCATTTTCAAATCAAAATACTACAGTTTTTAAATAGAAAAATAAACAGAGAAGCAAAGAATTGAAGAATAAAAAAACAGTTGAGATGGGTTTTAGTAAGAAAATTGAAACGGGAGGGAATGGCATGCAGAGAAAAATGCAAGTTCACACACCAAAGTTAGAGGATTTGGGATTAATTGAAATCCTCAAGTGGTGCATGGTAAGTGACTGCCTATTTAGAGCCAATAGATAGGTTTCCGTGAGGTTAAGGAAGCGAAAAATCCCATACGAAGCTAGTGAGATGTTAAATTCTAATTAGAAGTGTTAATTAAAAAAAAACATTTCCAATTTCATCAGTGAGAGTGCTTTTGTTGTTCTGATTCTCTTTGCTACAGTGAATCCTAAGTATCCTAACTCATTTTGTCCTGATATTATTTACCACTTCTATAGGATATAAAAAAGTTGACTATGACTGTAGGAGCATGGATTATTACAGTAGCACCTACTACAGTCTCTGTGATAAGAGGACTATGAGCACTTCCACTGTGAGAGACATTTCTGGGCTTGAAAACCAAAGTCATAAAATTCACACTGGACTGAAACTTGGGTACACAACTTACCAACTTGTAAAAAAAATGCACTACAAACTTTATGGATACTAATTTGATTGAATGTTTTTTAATTAACTGTACAAAAAACAGTTTGTTTCCTCCAGTTTCAAATATTGCTGTGTGTAACACTAACTAAAAAATGTTATTTAAATTGACATTTTGCAGGTCGTTAGCCCACAGCACGGACCAAATAGCCAGTGCACAAAGAAGCAGGATGCTAGTGGCTGACAATTCTTTACCAGGGGCTCTTGGTACTTACCCCTCCAGAAAGAGGGCTTCTGTTCAATTGTACTGTAGACAAAAACTGCTTGCTGCCCATGCAGGGGCCATGCCAAGCTCCTGCAAGAAAAAGGGTTGGTAAAAGCCCAATAAAGAGGCTGCCTGTAGCTAGACAGACAGTAAATTGCAACCCCCAGGTTAGTGGCCTACGTCAAGTAACTGTCCTGGACAGGAGGTCAGCTAGATCCTTACCACTCTTCAGTGAGTGCTCTGAGTTAGGGACACAGGTAATATCTTCATTTGCAGACCCACAGTAAGACTTCTATAGTACATCTTGATGGTGATTAGCAAATTAAACTACAGAAGCACCTACAAACCACATTATACACCTATTTTAAAATGCAGATTTTTAAAAAATATTTCACTGGATGAATCTATAAGCACAAATCATTACTGATTTGTATATTGATACACACATTCCTGTGTGTTTCAAGTTCTGCAAAATAGAAGGGACATTTTAAATATGGAGAACTCTGAAAACTGCAAAAGCTAGGAGGCTATGCAGTATGACTCCTCTTGGACTGATGGTTTTCCTGCTCTGTCTGGGATAAAATTTAAATCTTTTGAAGTATTTTGCAAAAGAAATCCAAAGCCCAGTAGAAAAATACCTCAACCAGATAAAACAAGATGTCCCCCTGCAAAAAGCAAACAAAATAAAAAAAGCCAAAAAAACCCCAGCAAAATCCCCCACAAATGGCAGGCAGCAGGAAAGAGAGGTACCTACCCACCACACAGGTCAGTAATAGCCGTGGGAGTAAGAATTCTAACCAGGCAAAAAAAACCCAAAATCAACCAACTAACCAAACACACTCCTCCAAAATACAGAATTCAATGTGATGAATTTATAGAAAGACAACAGCTTAAGAGCTTGACATCTTCAGAAGTTTCCTACACTCTCTCTTGTGCATGTTCACAGCTCAGATCATAAAAGGAATATGCAAAGGCTACTGTTCTACTTCAGGGCAAGATGTCTTCCAGATAATCTACAGGATAAAGCATCAAACCTGCTTCTGAAGAGGATGAGGAACACGTGCAGACACCAAAACCATGGAAGTGGTGATTTCTAGCAGAAAGATAGTGACATCTGTGAGAGACATAGTGCCTTAAATCTCTATAGCTTTGTGTTAGAGAATGTCTGCCTATGTCTAATGAAGAAAAATCAGAAATGAGATAACTTGATATGTCTTAGGCAGAGCACAAGAACATGAGATGCTTTCCTTTTCAAACAGTCAGAAGTCTGTTAGAAAGATCTGAACATGATGTTTTCTCACTGAAATTTATATACTGAGCATAGAAAAAGATTTTGCAGTAGTAATTTTGATCAACAAGGTTTTTCCTGCAAAAACCTTCCTTTCAAGAATTCAAGAACTGAGAATGAATAAACACTGTGATGGAAGGTCTCTGTCCAGTTTTATCTTGTACATTTCGGCTTACTTAGCTTAGGCAGTTAGCCTTGCATACTAACACAACACCTACAAAAAGGTAAAGCAGCAAGTAACTGATTTGATTTTTATGACTTAACACATGTAAATGTATTTAATCTAATGCTTTGTCATGTATAATTCAGAAAGTTAAGGCTAGCTTCTGGTGTCAGATCAAAACTATGACAAATATATATACAATTCCCCTGAGAAAATGTAAGATCAAATTCTGTATTTCACTTCATCTGAAAAGGAAGGATCATTAGAGAAGAACATTTCAAATGTGTAAAGAGTATTTAGGATTTTATGGTTTATATTACATAAAGGTGAAGTAGTTTTCCAGCCTGTGAACTACCATCCCTTTCCTAAAATATTTCTGGTTAATTGGCAACACTTATACCTGTATTTTTTTTTTTTTAATTTTGCTATTCTGCATTCCCCACCCCCCCCACCCCCCCCCATTTCAGTACATAATTAGAAAATGTTATTCTCTGTATAGCAAGCAATTTCTTTTCTTGGCACAATTACTGGACTGTATCTTGTAGATTTTTCTCTGAAGTACTGAAATGGAAGGATACCCCCATTAGCCCTTGCCCCCAGCTCCCTTAACTCTCCAGGCAAGTTTGATGAGTCACACTTTTTCCTTTAAAGCTTTAGAATCTTGTGCCAAATTCAAGCAGTGTTGCCAGCTCCAGTGATTTTATCACGGGTCTCATGATATTTAAAGCCCTAGCTCCAGTGCTCATTTGGTAACATTAGAATCTCTGCTTTCATTAAAAATAAATAAATACATTAAATCAAAGCTTTCAGGCTGGAGAACTGTGACAAAGCAAAACAAAAAAAACCCAAACAAAACCCCCCAAAACAACAGAACACCAACAAAACAAAAACAAACCCCACAGAATATAAAGGGCTCAAAGAAATCCAGATGGCAAATAAAAAAAGAACCCTACTTAAAGAAAAATCTTTCAATTTGAAATGTGATTTATATGATGTAAGCGACTTTCCTCATGGTTTTGGAAACAGCCTCAGCTGTTTCCAAAATTGTCACTCACAGTAGCAACTGAAATCATCACTCACAGTAGGGAAGCACCACACACGTAAAGCAAAGAGTCTGACCTAAAAATAGTTTGATACTGCTAATTATGTTACTTACATTGTTCCTGGCTTCTGAGCATAAACCATAGTCAAGAGTTTAGGAAGACCTTAAAGGAAGACCTGTATTGTTTTACTGTTCCTTGGTCACTGGGGCAAGAAGGAGGCAGATCTTCATGATAGGAGGTGTGTAGCTCTGTTTGAAGTCCCAGGTCACCTTTGCCAGGGTGGTTGGGAAGATGATAAATGTTCTTCTGACACCACTCAATGTGAAATGTTGTCCACCTTTCTGCTCTTGCAGATGTCTGATAGCCATTAGAGTTGGCAATGACAAGAAGGGGGAAATAATCCCAATAGGCCCCTGAATTAACTTCTAATGTGTAGGAATTAAAAGTTCATGCTTCTGTGAGATCCTTTATAGGCTTACAGGGAGCACATCCTGGCATAATATCACTAAAAAGAGATTATTTTTCCAAAGCCTGTCCACCACCTTCTGAAATATCATTTTTCCTCAGATGTAACTCAATGCTCTCAGCTTTCTTGGCCATCAATCTCATTAAACTGTTTGATTGTCTATGATGCAATGTCCCTTGTCTACACAGAGCATTTACAACATCCTCCAGATTGTTCATTCTTCATATTAGCTGACACAATGTTGTACAATCTGTCAACTTTTAAAAATACCTCTACTTCCCTTGAAAACTGCCCATTCTTCCTTCAGAGAAAAGAAAGAAAATGAAATAAATAATTTTAAATATCAGACTTTAATGCTGCACAATATTAGACTAACCTGTATGGTCTACCATACAGGTCTGTTTGTGATCATGTTTTTGACATGATACTTTTTTGAAGGAGTATTTCCTGTACATGTCACAAGAAACAAAACCAAAACCAACACCCACAACCAACAATCAATCAACCAATCAACAACAAAAAACTCCCAAAACAAAACAACAAAACCCAAAACATGGTTATGTAGCAGATCTGGAAAGCAGGAAAAAAAAAAAAAAAAAGTTTTTTTTTGGTAAAGATTTGGGATTTAGCTTTCTTTATTTTTTTTTTCTTTTTTTTTACTTCATGGATCATGGTCTCTTAGATTCCTCATAGTGAGGAATATATCTCAAATGATCAAGATAATTATCAAAATTATGGAGGCTTTTTATAGTGGCTATCTATAATTAATAAAACCACACAAGAACAGGATTTGAGAAGTATTTTCAGTAGTTTTTACAGCTGCTTAGAGCTTTTCCTACAGCATGTCCCACTTCTGCATTCACAAAGACGTCAAGCGACGCAAAACCAATCAATCAACTGACCATATGACCAAAGTTTAAAATGCAGAATTGCATTCACTAGAACAATTTTGATAAGCTTTTCAGTGTCGCGAGGACATGGACTAAATTCATTTCAGGATCTTCAGTTTTTCTTAAATATTCTGGTCAAATTATATTTTAACTCAGTAGTAAAATGCAGTTTGGCTGTCAGCCTTGAAGAGAAGAAGGTAAAGATATTCTCCTGGTCTCTGTGTAACTGACTCCTGAAGTGTACCACTCTGATGATTTTGAGTTCTTGTGGATCTGACCTTCAAGCCACATCCTCTTCCTTTTATAAACAGAGAAAATAAACTTAGCGTAAAAAATGTTTTGGGCTGATGTAACCAAAACATGGCAACAGAGAATTTGTCCTTCTTAAAAAGCATAAGTTTGTAGCTCCACTGAACACAATCACCTGCACTGTGAAAAGTCATCTTTCTAAAAGATGTTAGTTCCTCTCATGTGTCCTACATTCACATCCTGAATTGTGAGAAAAAACCCCCCTCCTCTTTGTGAATTCTCCATATACCCTGGTAAACCTAAGATTTTACAAGATGACAGAAAGAATACAATGATTTTTGCTTTTAGTCATACCCCATAAAATATGACAGTTTTAAAGAAAAGAAAGTGTCATTCCATCTTGAATCAAATTTTGAATACAGTAGTAATGAAATCATCACTTCTTTCACACAAATACATGAACAATGAAAATTTCACACAGCTCCAGGTTTAATTTGCTAATGGAAAAATTGCCTACTGCTCAGAGAAGCCAATGTGAATATTACTGTTTTGTAATGGGGTCCGCATTATAATATTTGACTGTATTTTAGGGGTTTTGTGCAGCAAAAATACCCACTGATGTAAAAATGAAAAAGACTAGTTGGTCTATCAGGAGAGCTGAATCAGGCTCTGTGCTGGTATTGCCAGGGTTTATTTCTGTCTTGACAATAGATAATAACCATTTCTAGCAGGTCAGGCTCCTATTAAATATCCATTGCAACTTGACTTTTGGCAAAATATGTAGCTTTAAAAGGGAAACAAAAGCTGCAATTCTCTAAATGAAAGCAGAGAATACGTTGAGCTTAATGTGGCTTTTCTTGCCAGAGATGATTGGTGAAGCCCATCTATTAAGTTTTATTTATTTAGTAATTGTGCAGCAGCTTTCCAATTCCACACTGACTTCCAGGAATGAAGAGTTGCAATAATAATATGCAGTACATTACATGTTTTTTCTCTCACTAGCCCACTTGCATGATGGCTGGATCAGGCACGGGGATGGCCTTTACCCTGATCTGGATAAGAATGTTAGAGAGGTTATTTCCCTACTGCTTTTCCTTTCAACAAAACACTCTTTGCTATGCTCATTTCTTGAAGATTTCTCTGCACATGATGTCAAAACAAAACCAAGCAGACTCTGCCAGAGCTGCATCCCATTCTGTTCTTGATATCGTCCATGGACCTTTCTCTATTACAAACTTCATTTCAAAGTCTGAATTAAGCAGTAAATTTTAGATTGAGGACTAGAGTTGAATTATTTCAAAGTTTTTGTAGGAGTGAGGAACCGAGGCCAAAATCAAAATATCAGACTTTTCATAAAATGGAGGGCATACTATAAGGAGGAAGAAGAGGGTTCTAA
This sequence comes from Nestor notabilis, assembly GCF_000696875.1. Lineage (NCBI taxonomy): Eukaryota > Metazoa > Chordata > Aves > Psittaciformes > Psittacidae > Nestor > Nestor notabilis. Next base: position 17,416 of record NW_009924348.1, on the reverse strand, counting down.
CTTGAGAAAATATGAGGTGTACTATAGGAAAGAAGAGGATTCTATTTTTGCCATCAAGTGCTCTTGCTCAATTGAGACCAAAATAAGTATATGCAAAATTGTCTTTTGATGGAATTTTATATTGAGTTGCTTTTCTGCTAAAACGTATGCTTTTCCTTATCATCTCATTTTCTAAATTAGTCAGGAAGAAGTTTGGTCTCACAAATTCTCAATTTGTTTCATAAACTCCTATTTAACTAAGAAATCACTTAATTTAATCCTGCACCTCTCCTCAATCTCAGCATACATGGGCCTCCTTTCATTTTTTTCTTAGCTTGATATGCTCTCACTAGCCTCATTCCCACTAGGCCACTAGTACCTCCAAAACTAGAAAATCCCATTTTTCAGTACATAGTCTTCCTATAGCAGATTAGCAGCAGTTCTTTCTTCTTCCCCAATGACCACGATCATCAAAATACAGTCTACTTTCAATAAAATTACTAAATTTTTTTGGTAGAGATAAGGCTGACTTCAAACAAATATTGTATAGGTTGTCTGCAAAGCGCTAAGACACAAGCACTTATCTTTCTGTAGACTTTCTTGAAACCTTTATTTGGTTATAATTTCAGTTATTTAGCACAAACAAAACCATTTTGTTTTAGTTCTTACCAACATCAATGTCTTTCTTTGTAAACCTTTTGAACCAAAATTCCTGCTTTAGTGATTTGAGATATGCGTGATAGGAAACACTGCAACTTCTATTCCTGTGTGGCACCTTATTTTTTGTGGCATTCATTCTTTACTGCTGAATCAGAAGAAACAGCATTCTGACACAGTCAGTTCAGACTTCATGACTAGCTGTCTGCCTTCCATTAAGATGTTCTTTCGGTAACAGAAGGAAAAGAAACATAAGCAAACAACTCAATGCAGAGGTTATGGCTGGGAGCAAAATTTTTCAAGCCTAGAGCCAACTCACAAAACCCAGTCAAATCCAAATTTCAATGGACATCAGTGCTTTCTCCTCTTTCTTTCTGTTTTCTTGATCTATTGGGAAGAGATATAACTAGTTCACTTCCTTGATTATTGATTCTCACATGGTTGAAAGCCAAAATTATTATCCTGCCAAATAGTACCTGTGCAGAAAAACACAACCTACATTAAAATATTTCCTGATTCAATATATAGAGAAAACTCATGTAGATTTTCAAGGAAATGCAGTGAGTAAATCAATGGCAAGATAACGGCCTATGCAGCAAGATGGCTAATTATAGCAAGACAAAATGGAGGAACAATTCTTGTTCTGTATTGCACTTACTATGTGTTATCCTGAGTCCTCACTACTTTGCAGTCAGTAGTGCATTAAAGTGCAGAATTCTGTAATATTAGTGAGAATGTTTAATCACTTTATAGCAGAAAAAATATTTCTACAAAGGCATCCATTTTACAAAAATAAATATATTTTATTTTATAAATATGGGAAGAAAAAGATGAATTTTCTCAAATAAGGTCACTAATGCAGCAGTCTGTGAAACATAAAATCTTTGGTATGTTTTTCACATAAAACACTGTTCTAAATGTGAGTGGATCTGTAACCTCAGAGATTAATAAAAAGAAAATCCTTTGGCTTGTTTGTTGTGGTTGCTTTTATTCTGGTGATGAAAATAGAACAAAGCAGACTATGTTCAAACAGCAGTTATTCAGTAGTCTTTACAGATATTGTCTGAATCTAATTGGATTTTAATGAAATGATATTTCCTTTGTGATAAGTACATAAAAATTATGTTTTTAATTAACATCACAAGGTATAAGCTATAGATACCAACCCTCAACTGAAATAATATTACTTTAATGTTTGCTTCATTAAAAAAAGGACAGAAGTAATAACAACATAGCAAAAAACGTGTGTAAACTAACTGGACAATGATTAGTGCTGAACCCTTTGCATCCCAAGGAGCCGAGTCATTTTCCTGATGTCTTTTCATTTCCTACTTCTCAATTCACTAGTGTTTAGCCATGAAAGAGTTTACAGAGCTTATTTATACACTTGAAATTCATTCTGGGTGGGGAGCAGCCACTTGGACTGGAATATCAATATGTCAGGCAGAGTATAAACTAAAGTCAGTTTTCAAGGAGGCCTTGTAAGTGGTACAATTAAAAAAAACAAAACAAAACAAACCCAAAACCAAAACCAAAACCAAAACCAAAATCCAAAACCCAACTTGTAAATGAAAAGCTACGAAGAAGCAGTGATGTCCTGGCCCAAAGAACCCTTGGAAAATTACACTCCTTGGTAAATATTTCTCTTTCCCCTTGCAATGTAAGACTAGAATCATAGAATCATAAAATCACAGAAGTGTTAAGGTTGGAAAAGACTTTTAAGACCCATGAAAGCAAGAGAGAAAGTCTGGAGAAAGACTTTCACTTAGTCAAGAAGGATTGGGTTAGAGATCAGTCAGACAAACTCGACATCTACAAATCCATGGGCCCAGACAGGATACACCAATCACTGCTGGGGAAACTGGCAGATGCTATTGCTAAGCCACTCTCCATCATCTTTGAAACATCATGGAGAACAGGAATGGTGCCTGAGGGCTGGCAGAAAGCATTGCCACACCAGTCTTCAAAAAGGGCAAGAAGGAGGACCCAGGAAACTACAGACCAGACAGCCTCACCCCCAACCCTGGAAAGCTGATGGAACAGCTCATCCTGGATGCCATCTCTAGGCATATGGAGGAAAAGAAGGTTATCAGGAGTAGTCAACATGGATTCACCAAGGTGAAACCCTCGTAGGAAAGCTCACACAGTGTGTGTTAGAGGAGTGGACAGCGAAGTGTATTGAGAACTGGCTGAATGGCAGAGATCAGAGGGTTCTGATCAGTGGCAGAGTCTAGCTGGAAACCTGTAGCTCACAGTGTTCCCAAGGGGTCAGTAGTAAGTTCAGTCTTGTTCAACCTATTCATCAATAACCTGGATGAAGGGACATAGTGTACCCTCAGTAAATTTGCTGATGATACGAAACTGGGAGGAGTGGTTGATACACCTGAAGCTGTGCTGCCATTCAGTGAGACCTGGACAGGCTTGAGAGCTGGGTGGAGAAGAACCTAATGAAGTTCAATAAGGGTGAGTGCAAGGGGCCTGCATGTAACAGGGAATAACCTCATGCACCAGTACAGGTTAAAGGTTGACCTGCTGGAAAGTAGCTTTGCAGAGAAAAACCTGGGAGTCCTAGTGGGCAACAAGTTAACCATGAGCCAGCAGCGTGCCCTTGAGACTAAGAAGGCCAATAGTATCCTGGGGTGCATCGGGAGGAGTGTGGCCACAGGTAGAGGGAGGTGATCTTTCCCCTCTGCTCTGCCCTGGTGGGGCCGCAGCTGGAGTACCGTGCCCAGTTCTGGGCATCCCCAGCTCAACAGAGATTGAGGAACTACTGGAGAGGGTCCAGCAGAGGGCTGTGAAGATGACTAGGAGACTGGAGCTGGTTAGAGACAGTAGAGAAGGGACCTTATTAATGCACACAAATATCCTAAGGGTGGGTGTCAAGAGGATGGGGACGGACTTCTTTCAGGGGTGCCCAGTGAAAGGATAAAGGGCAATGGGCAAAAACTGAAACACAGGAAGTTCCAGCTGAATATAAAGAAGAATTTACTTTGAGGTTGACAGAGCACTGGAACAGGCTGCCCAGAGATGTTGTGGAGTCTCCTTCTCTGCAGATATTTAAAACCTGAACACATTCTCCAAAAGTGTAAGCCACAGCAAGTTATTCATATCTCCAAGGTGTTCATCCTGGCAAGGAGTAACAGTGACATTTTCCTCAGCCAGAATCTGGGCTAAATGGAGTGATGGAAAATCACTTCACAAATTTAAACTGTATTTTGTAACATAGACCAACACCTGACGGTAGGTGGTTTGACTTGCACCAAGCTCTGCATTCTCTACAGCTCTGTCTGTTAAGTAGGATGGGGTGGGTCATGTCCTTAGGGTAATGAAGTACTTGCATCAAGACACAACCATGTACCTTGAGTCTTGCTTGGTAGCTTTTCTTTCTGCTTGTAATTTTCACCTAAAGGAAGGATTTAGAAATGCAAGTCTATATTTCAAGGTGTCCAGTGCTATGGATACAACAGAGCATCTTTACCTGGTCCCTTTACCCTGTAGTAACTGGATAAACATATTCTTGCTCAGAAATACTCAGACTTTTTTCTTCCAATGATGACTTCATTTGGTGCCCACTGAGACTCCCATAATTTATTCATACTGAAGTACACTTACCATTATGTATCTGCAACATCATTACTTGAGTTTGTTATCCTGTAATGTTAGCTTGAACATTTTATAAACTGCTGCACAGGTGGCAAGTTTATTAAACTGGGAAAGATAATCATCATATGCAAAAAGTGTTAGATTGTGTTTACTACAAGTTTCAAAAAAATCTTACTATATTTATCCTATTTGTCATGTGACAAATAAGGACTATACTTCCCCACTGCTCAAGAGTCACAAATTTAAACATTCAGGCATTGATTTTTTTCATCATCTTAGGTTTTTTAGAGCTCCTGTGATTGGCATTGCTGGAATTTTATTTATTTTTCCACTGCTGGGAAAAAAAATTGAGTAAATTACAGAGAATCAAATTCCAAGAACATGACAGCATGCTTCACTTTCACAGTTACTGCTGCTGTGTGTGTACATACATAGACACACGCAGAACTGCTTTATCCAATGTAGTGGTGATTACAAACATTACTGGTGTTAGTTTTCCTATGGGGATATAAGTGGACTGGAGCAATAAATTTACTAGCTCAGATTTCATCCCTGAGTTCAAAACAGTAGCCCACAAACAATACCATAGCTTTAGTTAAAAGTGTCCTATTTACACTTTTATGGTTTTTCTTTGCATTAAACATGAAAATTCATGAAAACTCCTGCTAAGTTTTCCTCCTGAAAATAAGGAGGAAAACTCCTGCTAAACTGTACCAGGCATCAGTTGCTAGAACCCTTCTGACTAAAAGCATATGAAATTAGAAAGGGGCAGAAAACAATGTCCCATAGCTCTGTTTAGTATTATCTCAAAATCTATCATGCTTCTAATTGTTTAACATTTGAAAAGCAGCCAGTCGTATCCACTTCTGGATTTCTCTAGAGCAATGCCAGGCTCTTTTCAGTGATGCCCAGGGACAGGACAAGAGATAACAAGCACAAACTGAAACAGAAGAGGGTCCATCTGAAGAGCAGGAAACACTTTTTCACTGTGAGGATAACCAAGCCCTGGCACAGGCTGTCCAGAGAGGCTGTGGTGTCTCCATCACTGGAGATGTTCAAAAGCTATCTGAATATGGTCCTAGGCAACTGGGTCTAGGTGGCCATGCTTGAGCAGGGGGGTGGACAAGATGTGTCCCTTCCAGCCTCGAATGTTCTGTGATTCTCTGAGTCAAGAAAGAAGTGCCTATAGTGCCTATTAAATACAGCATTGTTTTGCCTTTGTTCTAGCAAATGCTTAATTTCTTTTTTACCTTTTTTTTTTTTTTTGGTTAGTTGGTTGTTTGGCTGGGGGGTTGGGGTTTTGGGGGTTTGGTTTTGTGGTTTGTTTGTTGGTTTTTTTTCCTTCCATCAAGATAATTTCTTTTTTTGCTTGTTGCAGTTCTGAACATTCACAAGGAAGCTGCAGGAAAGGACTTCAAATCATCCAAATACAGAGGATGCAACTTGTAAGATTTGTATTCAGCTTAGGCCCCCAGTCCTACATTTAGAAATCCATAGTTATTCAGCTCTTTCTGTACTTGTGCTTAGGACGAAGGGAAGGCTACCATTGGTCCCCTTACCTCTAATTGAAGAACTAATCAAATAAGGTTAACATTCTGATCTATCTGAATATTAGCTTTAATAATTTAAACAGAAATGTCTTCTAATAATACAAGACATACCTTCCTCCTGTAGAAAGACTGCATACTAACATCAGGGGTGTTAAAAGGGATTTTCAAGTTGTTCAAAGACATCTAACAAATTGTATAATATATTTTAAACTTATCTCAGCTGAATCAGGCTTTTCACTGCAAATTAGGCTGCAGTCACCTTCATTTAGATATATACTGAATGTGATATAGTGATAAGCTCACTTTGATTGCAAAGGTCTGGAAACTATCTTAGCATATTATAAATGACAGTAATATTAACAGTAAATCCTCTGACAACAGAATTCCTAGCAAATTAATTTTCCCCATACTTTTAAAATAAAATGCAGTGATTTAAAAATAAACAACAGAAATCACTATTCTTAAAGGAAATTTTTAGGCGACAGGCCTTTTCCTTATGCCTAGTCTTGCTTCTTCAGTATGTGGTCTAAACTAGTCCATTGAAACTGAGGGTTGAAACTGCAGTTTTTCCTTTAAGATAGTTATTAAAAAATCCATTAAACTCCATGCAGGATCTGTATATGTGAAATAATTGCAGTCCTCCAGCAAAGAAAACACGTCAGTGACAGAAGCAGAAACATATCTTAATCTGTGAAAGTTTTTTAAAACTATGTATGAGAATGTTTACCTATTTCTTCTAACTTGATAAACCTACAAGATCCCATATTTTTAGCTAGCCATATGAGAATAACAAAACTGATTGCTGTAGTGCTTAATAATGTGCATATTGCCTTTCAGACTAAAAATATTTTATCTCAATGTTCTACTGGAATGGGATTCAAGCCTATGTAGAACATTTAGACTGATGTTGAACAGTCTTATGGAATTACCTTGTATCAGTGTTTTCACAATGACATTGCTGCCCACAACTATGCAGTGCATCCTATATCATCCCAGCTGTGCAAAACCTTCGTTGTTTATGGAAGACACTCTTGCACATGTGAAATATATTTTGACGTATCTTTAGGAGAGAGAAAGAGCGATGAATAGGAGGGCTACAGAGTCAATTAATTAGCCTTTGAAGCATTTATGCTGCAATAAAATAGTTTGATCTGCAGGCGGTGCAAGCAGGGAGGTATTCACAACCACACTAGAAACTGGTAGCTGCTTAAAGGCGGTGAAGAAGTCCGGTCAGTACTCCTACAAATTAAATTAAAGATGTGGAAACCTTGCTTTAATAAACTTTTAACAGCGAAAAGATGGAGGCCCAATTTTTATACAATGTATTCTCCAATAAAATTTTAATCTCTTATGAGCACTCATTTCTGTCTTGACAATAATTTTAGCAAGCAATTTTGAGCTGCCTTATAAAACTTCGGCAATCATAGTCAAAAACAGAGCTGCAAGTGTTGACTTAGGTCAATAAAGCTCTTTCAGAGCTCTGAGACAATATTGTTTTAGTAGTCTAGAAAGCACCCAAAAGTGAAGGAGAGACATATAACTGAAAGACCAATTTCTGAAAAACTTCATATATCTAGGTCATGTGACTGTAGATTCAGCAAAGGTTATGCCAGAGGTTGACTAAGGTAGTCTGAGTATAAAAGCCACTAAAATAGAGTCATGTTTTAAATCCCCGAGTTTTAATAAAAATTACATTAATTAAAATGTTAACAAAAAAATGCATGTTACCTACTTTCAACTTGTGACTCATCAAAAAAAGAGCTTGGATTTTTATTACCTTAAACAAATTCATATTACTATCATTACACAGTGAGAAAACTACTATTACATCAACACTCATCCCCAAAACATTGCTGACTATACTCATCAGGCTTTTCTCATCATCACAAAAATTGTTCATGACTGAGCATTTATTCTCACAAAACTTTTATTCCTGCTAAATGTGGAGCAAATTGTATATGGCTTTGAAATGTCTCTTGAGCAAACAATCTGGAGCTATTAATAAACAAAATGTGACATGAAAAATCAGAGCATTTCAAGTGTCCCAAAAGACATTTCTTGGCAATGGTCTAATGACTTATTTGTAAAAATATTTATATATTATCTTTTCTGAAACTTACCAATAATCCTGAAAGCTTCATACTCTTATTATTGATTATTCATGATCTTCCATTTTAAAAGTTTCAGGATATATAACAGTGAAAAACAAAATTAGCTCAGCTAATCCAGTCACTAATATCAACAAAAGATAGCAAACAGGGAGTATAAACAGTTTTCCAGTAACACACTGAATGCAGATGTGTTCAGTAAATGAACAATTTTTAAAGGTGGTGCTCTTTTTTACTCTTTTATGTTGCTTGGGTTTTGTGGTAAATAGAATAACATACTGTAAATGGAAATGTGAAACTAACCTGTGAAACATTTATTATTCTGATCACTTTGCTTGTCTGATAAAACTTGTTTTCTCTTGTTTTATCTGTTTGTGGTTTTTTTTTTCCTTTTTAATGACATTCATTGCTTTACAGCATCTGTCATAGGAGGTTCATGACCATAAGGATGATCCTGATTGCAATATTGCACAGATAACAGAAATGGATAAGTAATAGTAGGCAAAAACTCATTTGTTTTTGCCAATGAAAGAGAAAATGAAAAATAATAAAAAAAAGTAGAGAAACAAAAGAGTTTTTGTTTGATTTCCTGTTATTAAACATTGAAAAAGAAAATATTTTAAATTTTAGTTAAATCCATACATGATTTTTGTACCTCACCGTAAAACCCCAAATTCTCCAGTAATGTTTGCGTTTGGCACAATGTATGTAAGACTGTATAAGAAATGTTGCTGATTTGGCAGGAAAAGGGAGCAAGGTTGCTACAGTGTATCATGCAATGTGCCATAGAGAACAAGCTCAATGGGTGCACAGCATCTGCACAGGGCTCAGGAGCAACTCTGTGATGTAGTTGCACTTCCAGAAATTTCAGTGAAGGGGGCTGCTGGCACAGGTACCCAAGGAGGGTACCTGTGCCCTCCTCCCAGCACATTCATTGAGTATCAAGAGCAACCACAGCTGAAGGAGCGTTGCTTTGTGCCTGTTCTCGCTGTCAATGTTACATCCAGAGCTGGAGGTAGCTGGGTGGGACCTCACTTGGACTGGAGGAGTAGGAAAGGGGACCCCCATTCCAGTGCCTTGGAGTCCTGCCTGCAGTCAGCCTGGTCCTGGACGACCTCCCCTGTGGCTCTTGAGACATCTTGCCAGGAGCACTTGACTGCAACAGCAACCACACTCAGGATTTGTGAAAGGAGGGAAATCAGCACTGGCATAGTCACATCTCTGTGGCTTGTATTAACACCTCTTTCACCTCTTTCTCATGCAGACAAGCCCTCAAGCAGAAGCTGTTGTATAGCTTACACTTCTATTAAAGGAGATCACAGAACTGCATGTTGCTGGCATTTGTCCTGGTTCTTTGGTCCTTCCAGAAATTACCAAATTAAGATGTAAAGCAATGAAAGAGTAACTTTTCGCTTCTTTATCATTTCAGTGGGTTCCTGCAGGGTTCGTGCCAATTGAGATGCTGAAGTCATATTTGATTAAGCTAAGTACAATCAAGGAGGAACATTTCCAGGCCAACTCTAATAATTAAATAACAGAAACAGTACTACCAAATCTGTTGCCCATCACGGTATGCAATTAGAGTGCCTATGCATGTAAAGTAATTACAACTGTGGTTATCCCAAGCATAATTCTTTACTATTAAAGGCAGTAGGTTTTGCAGCATATTTCCCTAGTCTGTAATCCTACTGTTGATTTTCTTCTATATTCTGTTAGAAATGACATAAAAATGCTGCATCTCTGAGAGTAGTCTCAATATTCCATCTGTGGTAATGTTGGTTGAATCTTATAGATCATGTTGATTTCTTTCTGATTAAATATGAATTTTTATTTCAGAGTAAATGTCTACATATTAATAAAATCTTAACAATGCTACCTTGTAGCATCAGTGCTAGTAGATAACAGATTGTAGATTACGAATGCATATTTGGCATAGGCAAGAGTGTTCAATGGCATGAGGTATCCTAACAGATTCATCTGGTTTTCAATCACTTTTGACTGCTTGCAAATACGATACCTCTTTCAGTAGGTGTCAGAGTTTGCAGCTCTCTGCCATGAACTTAGACAAATTTTGTGACAGACTGTTGTCACTCACAGCTGTTTGTGTCTTAAAAGCTGCTAGTAAACAATTGTCAAGGAACCAACCTCGCGTACGCCTAAGGAAAGTGTGTTCTAAGTGAGCCACCATTTGGATGTCTTTATGTTCTAGCCCAGATTCATTCCACAGCTTGTGTTACACTAAACCTAACTTACTTCAAAGTTAATCCTTATTTGATCCTTAACATATTTGCAGTTGGGCTAATTTATTTTGGCTATGTGGTCTGTTCAATTCTATTGTCTTTTTTTCATATAGATAATGTATATATAGTCATACTTAATATTTATAAAGGGATATATGTGTGTATGCATGTTTGTACAAGTGTACGTATATATTGTGCAGTTGCAGATTTGTGGGCATTTAGTAAATAACCAGCAAGTAAACAGCAAGAAAAATGATGACATTTTCAGAATAAAATGTACAAGTAATTAGCATGTTTTACATGAGCAGTATCCTTAAGACATTACATCTCGATACAGGTTGCTGTCTGAAAAGCCAGCATAAGAGTAAGAAATCTAGGATTAGCGTTGTAAAAACCACAGTTGTCATTTCAAATTATATCTGATGACTTGAGATCAGTGTGTGGTGGTAGTAAAGGGCTGCTCTTTTCACCAGTATTTGCCTGACATCTCCTATACATAAGAGATTTTAAATACAGCTTATACAGGTGAGTGTCTTCTGGCATGGACTCTGTCAAAGACCACAATTTAATATAAGCAAATAAGTACATTTTAAGTACAAATACCAGCACTTCAGACTATGGCTTCAAACAAATCTCAGCTGTAATTCCCATTTATGTTATAGGAATAATTCTCACTGAATACTGAATTCCTGTTACACCTTACCCTTTCATATGACTACCTGGGAGCCTTTTAGTCTGACTGTTTGTCGGAATGAATGCATTCAGAAACCAGCAAGATGATGAAAATTAGTGTGCCATAAACTGTAGTTGTCCACAATTCCAGATTAATTCTAATAATTTTCAGCTTGCTTTATACCATACCACTGAACATATGGCAGCAATTTCAAAAAAATAACAGGTTCTTAAGAGTATCTGTAGAGATCAGCACACAACAAAATCCTCACATGCATATACATATGAAGCAGGGTAACTTTCAATTCCACATCCTAACTGCTCGGCTTTAGTAGTGCTCATCTAAGAATGATATCTCATTGTGACAGATACCCATCAGATCATAGTCACTCATGTCATCCACTCTTCCAAGCATACCCTGGAAAGATCATGTAGAGAAAAACAGGGAAAACTGTCTTTTTCTTTTTTTTTTTTTTTTTTAATGTATTCCTCTAGAATTTGGACCGTAGCTTGTAGAGGGCAACACATCTTTCTGAAGAGGATTATTAATTAGAATACCACTCCAACTATAATAAGTAGACTTCAACTGTAACTCTAATATCCACTGTGTCTAGACAGCAATAAATTTTACTTACCTATCAGCTACCAGACGATTTTTAGTTTTATATCTAGAGGAGCTCATATTAAGATAATCTGTTACAGAACTATGGGCTAGTTGTAAATCATTGCTAGTTCCACCATTTTGGAAAGCTTACTGGTTTAGAAATATTCATGCCTATAATCATGAATAGCTAGTGAAAAGTCATGGGGACAGATATGAACAGTACCATCACACAATTTTTCTTGAGCTTTTTTGACTCACATTCTGCCTTGAACCTACCATGAGACTGCAAAACTTGCAGTGAAACAGATGGATGTCAGAAGCTTCCATAAATACAAATACAAAACAGCATGAAATTCCTGTGTTTGTCAGCTGAACAGGTAACTATATGTTTACCTATGATGGTTACCTTTTAATATTATGCATTTACATACGAGAACTCAATGCTACTGAATGAAGTTGAATCTTGATCTTTCCATCATTGTTACCAGTCTGTCACCATGTAATTCAAAAGACAAAAAAAAAGTAACATGTGTTGTGCTCAAGGCTGAATAAAACTCATCTTTACATCGATATGTGTTGTATTTTATTTTAATTTCCCAAGGTTTGTGCCAAGGAGCTGTGCATTCCAAATATGTCAGTTTATGGTTATGCTTAATTCAATAAATGTCTGAGCATAATATCATGTCACTGATGTTTACCATTCATGTTGAAGGATAAATTAACAAAAACAAAAAAGGATGCACCAAAAATCTTCAGTTCTATTCCATTTGGCTGAACTTTCACAATGGCCATTTCTTCTTCTCCTTCTTTCTCTACCCATACTACTTCTTCCCAAATCAGTCTCTGTTCATATTGTACTCTGTATATATTGTTTATGTTGGTAGTATTCTGGTCCCACTGCAGGGTCTCTTGAGAGTAGGCTGACCTAAGAAGCACTCTATACTATACATTTTTGTACAGAAAACAAGCTGTTTTTAATATGAGAGCACAGCTTAATGCCTCTCATATTAAAAAACAAACAAGCAAACAACCCACAACAGCAACAACAACAAAAAAACACCCTCAAATCTGCTAAGAATGCCTCAGTTCAGGATCAATATCTTAGGGACGTTTGTCACTTTGGGTTCAATATTCATAGAATCATGAAATGGTTTAGGTTGAAAGGGACCTTAAAGCTCATCTAGTTCCAACCCTTCTGCCATGGGCAGGGACACCTTCCACTAGACCAGGTTGCTGAAAGCCCTGTCCAACCTGGCCTTGAACACTCCTGGGGATAGGGCAACTACAACTTTACTGGGCAACTTGTTCCAATGTCTCATCAACGTCACAGTGAAGAATATCTAACCTAAATCTGAGCTCTTTCATCTTAAAGCCATTCCCCCTTGTCCTGTCACTATATGCTGTTGTAAAAAGTCCCTCTCCAGATTTCTGGCAAGCCCCCTTTAGGGAGTGGAAGGCTGCTACAAGGTGTAACCAGAGCCTTCTCCGATCTGAACAAGATCATCTCTCTCAGCTTGTCTTTGTAGGAGAGGTGCTCCAGCCCTTCATATTATGATGGGAACATTAAATCTGAAATTTCTCACTTTCTGAATTATAAACTCAACCTTAAGTGTAGTATGAATGTCATTATTTGCATGTAAAGAGGGAAACATGTAAGCAAGATAGAAGCTATTTATTTCTCGCTGATTTTCTCTTCTTTTATATGCCACTTTTTCACACTGTAAATGATCTGTCCTTTCTCTTTCATAGCATAACTGTGGTGCTGCTGATCCTCCTTGGGACAGTGTTGGAATGTGAACCTGAGATATTTAGTGGTCCTGATGCAGCAAAACATTTCAGTGCAAGCAGTAATTAAGGTTGTTCTGAAGGCAATTCATGTTTATCCACATACTTCAGGAGGCAACTAGTGTCAACATTTTTTCCTGAACAAGGTATAAAGCCAGTTTTGTTATTTAAGTGAGAAAACACCCCAAACCAACCAACAAACCCAAAGACAAATTAACAACAAACTCCAAGATCTCTCTTACAGAGTAGCTACTAAAGATAGTGGGAAAAAAAGAATTCATACCACTTAATCACAGGTACCTATGTTAAAAGAGTAGCAGACTCCCTCCACCATAAGCAGAAGGAGACAAGTTCTTCCAATGATTCAGAACTTCTGTTTAGGCATTGACCTTAAGCAGTTAAGCACTCAAGTTATGTGCCTAAAATTAGACAGTGTGAAACCCCTGAATTCTATTGATAGCCATAATGACATGACTCATATATCTACTTAAGTCAGCTCAGTATTCAGTACAGGCAAGTCCCAGCTGGGACCTTGAGGTTCCAGCATGTTATGTATAGATAACAGAAAATGCATAGGATCCCTGTCACCTAAATTTAACTGTGGAGAAGATCAGCATTTCCAGTTAATCTGTTTAAGAGTAGGATCTACTCGGCCCTTGGAAGTGCCCATTTCTCTGCTAACTGTAAATGGAGACTAGATTAGCTTACACTGGACACCCACCTTTCATGTGGTTATAGTCAAGTGAGTTGAAACCCACCCAGCATGATTAGGATTACAGTTTTGTTACAAAAAATGCCAGAAGAACTTGCAGACTGGCCTTGATTCATATTAATGACAGAAGTCACCAAGTGAAAATAGCCTTTGTTTCCAAAGACTTCTGAACAATGGTCATATGAATGTTACAATAATAAGGTAGTCAGTTTGAGAAGAAAATAAGTATTGCCATATTCTTGTACAAGGCAGAATGGTACCGTATAATATCTACTTTGCATATGTTTAAATGACACCAAAACCAGTTTCTCTCAGTTTCCTTTTTAAAAGCAGAGACATGCACTGAACCTCTGTAGCACCATTTCTTTCCCTTTCAGGAAAGCTACTTACAGTAACTGACAAATAAAGAATCCTTCTTTCAGTGAGTGGGAAGTAGGAAAGGAAATGTTTGAAGGATTAATGGAGAGAGAAACTTCCTGACCTCCTTCCTGTATAGGCTGGGTTACAGGAATGTCCTCCTTCAGAGAACAGGAAGGCAAAGATCCTATCTTAAATAAAACAGAGTAGAAGAAAAAGAGGAAAATTATTTTTAGAAGTGGCTTTTCTCCACTTCCTAGATATTTAGAATGTAGAGGGCATGCCTGAATGACTATCCAACACATTTCTGGGGGGAAAAAAAAAAAGACCAACCAAAAAAACAAAACTAAACTCAACAAACTGCAAGGAAGCAGCTACTTTATGAAACCAGAAGGTAAGCAAGAAAAAATATTACAAATCCTGTTGGGCTGAATGACAGAATGGAAGTGCACTAAAGGATTCATGCTGAACAAAGGTCTTAAGGTTTGTTCTAACCTGGTATGAATTCTGATAGCTGTCTAACGGTCAGTGTTTGGGTAATGGTTTCTTGTGTTAGAGGACTGCATCACTGCAAAACATACACATAAGCACTCAGCAAAATCAAGGGCTGATAGCCTAAGAAAATTTTTAAGGCACTGTGTGTCTCTAAGAGCTGCTTAAATAGCACTATGGTTAAACCAGCCTGACAGTTACACAGAAAATTCAGCAAAACCAGTAAATTGACATCTTGTTGCAATATGATAGAAATCAAGTGGTGAACTTTTAGCTTGACCTACAGCTGCTACCAGCTGTTGCCACTATGCATATCTCCCTGTATTCAAACTGCTTTCTGCGGATGTCTTAACAGACACTGCCAGTGAATCAGTTTTCAGTTCTTTTTCATTCTTTTGGGTGTTCATTTTTGTTTCTAGGAAAGTAACATCCAGAATTTAGTAACCTGATGGATTAAAGTTGGCACATGTAAAAGAGCGAATCACTAATGCTTAGTATATGACCACACCACAAGCACTGCTGTAAGCTGACAACATATGAAAGCTAGCTTGAAAATTACCTAATTCAAATGCCACAAACCTTCCAGCTGAACAACAGGGAGTTCAGCAAGTGTTTCCTGAGTGAATTCACCAACCTACTCAGGCAGGCAAAGCTCCATGCCATGCTGAGCTGCTAACTGCTCTTGGTAGTGATATTAACTGATCTGGTTGTACTTCCACTCTGTTGTGGTCACAGCAGTGATGGTAGTATAGACACAGATTTGGCTCATTGACTGAGGAGCACTAAAAGAGTCACAGGTTATTTTTGCAGCAGCAGGCATCTTATGTGATTCAATCCGTAGAGAGCTGTCACTGATGAAGAAGGTGCCATTTTAATGTCTTCACAATGGAACTGGACTTCATACCAATTTCCAGCTCCAGTTCCCTGCACAGATGTTAGGGATGTCAGCCTACATTACTGCTGCAATTTTTCAAGAAGAAAAGCTTTTGTTTTAAAGTCCAAACATCATGTGTCATTTTTTTTGGAAAAGGAAACTCTCCTTGAGACTGTATTAGATCCAAAGATCCTTGAGGATCAGTATACCTATAATACATGGATCATTTAAACTCTAGACCATATCATCTCTTTCAGAGTCATCATACTCTAATATCAAGGCCTCCTGATCACATACTGCACAGAGCTATTATAGACTATTGTGTAAGGCTTGCCTGAAAGAGTGGGGAGCACTTGAATGCATGGATTATTGACGCAATAGACTGTAATGGTATGTCAATTGTCAAGGCCTATGTGGGGATACTTTCCTATGCGGATCATTAACAAAGAAGCTGACACTCTATCATGTCAGTGCAGCTGCCAAGTGCACACACCAACTCTGCATATTAACACCCCTTATGAAATTCTGAATAAGGAGAACGTGTGCCCACTCCTGGCACTTGAAATTCACACCATTTATGTATATTTAATAATTACATACGTGCTCATGCTGCAAAAAGCTAGAGCAGCACAAGAAAAAGTGGAACCCCTTTAAAAAAAATTAAGCAAGAAAAATTACAGTAATGAGCAGCGCATTGCTCTTCTGTAGCACTTCTCAACAGTGACCTCAGAATGCTTTACAAAGTATCTTATGTTATCCCCAGGTGTCTTGTGGTATCCCTATTTCACAGGCAAAGAACTGAATCACAAAAATTAGTGACAGATGACACTGAAACTGCAACCAAAACTTCTGAGACCCAGTCTAAGAGCCCACATTGCTTGCTACATTAAAAATAGGATGTGTTGTGAGAATCTTGAGGAGTGCACGTGTCTCTGAGCTAAGAGTTCTGTTTGTACTCACAGCTCTTCTGCCACATGTCCCTTTCTAGGCATTTCCCCTTTCCTCCCTCTTATTAATAAACTTACTCAGAAAATATTTTCTTGTATCTAGTAGATGACAGCAGAATGACGATTCTCTTTGGCATGGACCCTTATGAAAAAAATGAAACTTCTGATTGAGAATTTTTCTCCTAATTTGTCTAGAACTTGATACAGTCTTTATCACCACTTGTAGACAAGAGTAGACTTTATACCTGCATGATACAGAATCTGCAGGTAGAAGATTTTCTGCTTGTCGAAATGCATTGGCATTCTGTTTTCTGTAGGCTGGAGCACGGGTTGATTTGTAGGGAGTATTAAGAGTAACCTTTCCTTAAAGGTATAATGTAATGACCATCATCTGCATCAAGATATTATATGAACAATCTTCATTCACTCTTCAATACTGGAAATTATTTTGAGTCAGTGACCATGATGCTAATGGAAAATTACATACTGATATCTCTAATGCCAAACTCAAAGGCTAAAGTGAAGCCCACTAGGGCCAGCAAAAAGCTTCTATTTTTGTCTAACTGTCATGAACTCAAGCCCTGGAATTAAGAGAGATATTCATACAATAGCCAGAGGATGCCAAGAAGGAACTTACTGCACCCTCTGAAATCAGTAACACTCTCAAAGGTATTTACCTCAGCAACTTTACAAAGTCTACAATAAATGAGAATTTTGTATGTAGCCAGTTAATCTCTCAGTAGAATAGCTCGATAAATTGTTCAGTGTTTGCTTGTTGGTGATGGTGTTGGTGGGTTGTTTGCTGGGGTTTTAGAATCATAGAATCATAGAATAGT
>NW_009924347.1:0-11283 GCF_000696875.1 Nestor notabilis | reverse complement strand
CTTTCCAACCCTAACTCTTCTGTGATTCTATCTTAGAATAACCCCACACTCTTGCTAAACTCACATCTGCCTTATACCTGCCTCCTATATAATATGTCACTCAACTCTGCAGAGTAACAAGGATGTCCTGAAAGACTGTGTCATCAGAATGTGCTATACGTAAGGGCTATGCAGGATCAGGAGACTATACTTCAATCTTCACATTTTGAAATATACAGGAAGACAAATTTACATTTTAAAAACATTCACCAATCATGACTACAATTCCTATTCTATGATTTGATATAACAGTAATGGTACTTAAGAAAATCATAACCCAACAGAGAGTATTTAATAAACATATTTTTCAGTTAGCATTGTCTGCTGGAGATGACTAAGAAAAAGACAAGTCTTTGGGGAATGGCAAAATACAGGACTCCCTGTGTTTTCTTGTGATGAGCAGTCATCAAAATTTAGATCTGTAATTGCACACGTGACTGTGGGGGAATACACTATATGCTTTGACAAAACTAGAGAGTGTAGTAAGGTTGCAATGTCAGAAAGAGTTACTAAGACAAAAAAAAGAACTTACTGACTACAAGCCTAAAATTTTAAGCACAAACGTGGAAGCCTTAAGTCTAGGAAGTATGATTAGTGTAATACTGAACCATTTATATCTCTTTATTCTAATAATTTCCTAGGGTGCTTCTTTCTGCTTCATCTGAACAAAGTTTCTTGACATTTCCACACTGACTTTAGAGGACTTTGGCAAGGTAGCCATAAGATATATATCAGTACCTCATCTGCTCAGGCAGTCTGTAACAGCTGGATCACAGAAGTGGCTACTGGTCAATGCCTGATTTTCCCTATCCCAATCTGTAGATTCCTACACTGTTCAAATTATTTTGTAATGCCTATGTCAAATGTCTGTCTGATCAAGTGTCAAATGTGCCACAGACAGAAGATGATCATTAGACTGAGGTGCTTGAGATATGGGAAAACTGAAGAGTTAGGGGCCAGTCTGTGACACCTGCAGTCACGCAGTACCTCTGTGATGGGCGCAAGATGACAGGTTTCCAAGGGACAGCGTATGAAAGAGTCACTTGACTTGTTCTATTGATCCACATGTAGGGTAGAACACACAACAATAGTGTAAACGAAACATAGCTGAATAAGGGTAAGTGGTGTTTAGTGAGGAAATCTTCCATGTGGAAGAGGACATGCATGCTTGCACAATGTTAATATACTCCTGTGACTCAAGAAGCATAAAATTTTTATCTTTTACGTTGTAATACATAGTTTACTTGTTTAAAGAAAACAAAAATGATAAACAAAAACTATCTTGCATAATATTGTATAGTAGAATGTATTTTGCCATCATAAATAAGACTAAACATCATCAAAACAATGCAACATATTTCCTTTGATTTAGAGTGTCAGTAATCTGACTCATTAACTAATGCATGTCTCCTCCCAATTATTACTGCAATTATTTAAAGATTAAGGCTCCCTAAAGGTACACAATATGATAAACTACAATAATTCCTCTAAAACGTATGGTCTCAAGATATCCCACTGAACTAAAGGGTAATGATTTATGGTCTGTTGGTAAAAGATGCAATTAATTGCACTTTGGAACCATTCCTAAAGCTGCAATCATCATGTCACAGAGTACCTGTAAAATGTCAAACTCTAATTATTTCCATGACAGTATTTCTCAGATTTGACTCTGGTAATCCTTCACTCTGAAGGTTTATGCACAGAAAATGAAACATCAAGTAAATTATGATCAACTGTCATCTTTATCATGTGCCATTTTGTCTACATTTTGCCAGTGTGAAAATGAGGAGGTGATCTGATCTGTTATGGATCTAATCCTTGTCTTCATACTTATGTAGCTTTAGTTAGTTTAGAAAATTATGCCTGGGAGCTGAAACGTAGATACATAGAAACTATATTTATTTCAAATAAACAATAAGCTCCAAATTTTTTTTAGCCCTGTGGTCAGTTTCCAACCTGCTTTCCTGTATTTTGACACCTATGGAACTGTACTGCTTTTAGTGGAATAAAAGTATACACCAGCATACATTTGTTCAGAATGAAGTCTACCTTTCTGAATTTCATCAAGAAATTAAAAAACAAAACAAAATCAAACAAACAAACAAAAACCAAGCACACCAAATAAGCTACTCTATGAAGTTCCCATCACCTTATCTCAAAGTCTAAGTCTGGAAATAAATAAATTCAGTCTATCCTCTTCAAGCAGATTCACTGCCTCTCTCCCAGTATTTCTCTAACTCTTGTGGTGATGTCTCTGATGTTTTTTCACCATTTTGAAGTCCCCCAGAGATTTCCCTTGTATATCTTAGTTACACTTTGATCTTTCCCTCACAAGATTATCTCTTCAGCCAGTGCTGCCAGTTCATGCTGTGATTATCTCTGGATACACTCTCCACCAGTATCCATGTGGAGATTGTTCTTGGCTGTCCTAGAGGCATGTTGCTCACACCACTGCAATTCAAACAGGAGCCTGAGGGCAGATCTTCGTTTGAAATTCAGTGATTGTGAGCCTGCATGAAGGTATTAGTCATTGCTATATTCATGTCACATGCCTTCAAAAATCTGTACTCACAGACACACACCACAAATTTAAAATACACGAATAACAAACCTAAAAGGCCTACAATCAGAAAAAATGGGGGAAGACAGGAAATAATTTCTGAAGGTCAGTGATAAAAAACTGGGGAGGAAAAGTGCTAGGACTTTAGTGAAGGCAATAGTATTTTGTGTCTGAGCAGTGCAAAGCAGTGCACGTGGCTCTTGGATGAGACACTGCCTCTGTACATACACTTTGCCCAGGACTGACTAAATCACAGATCTCAAAGGAAACAGCGAATTAATCCCCTTCTTTAAAAGAGATAAAAACTACATGTAATTTGACTTTAAAAATATTCTTCATGAATATTACATGAAGAACTGGTGGAAATGCAGAGGTCTTTACTACAAAGACATATGGTTATAGCAGTTCACGCAAGAAGATCTCCAAGAGATTCCAGGTACAATTTATATTGTATTTCTCATTGCATGTAATGCAGCTTGGTTGCAAAGGCTTTAAAGTTATTTTCTGTGTAAAATTTTAGCAATCAAAGACGAGTAAAATAGTCTCTTTGTAGGGCTTAATGCTTAGATGTTACCTAAGGATTTTGAATGAAGCTTTTGCATCACTTGCTAGTGCTCTACCACTGGCAAACTGTGAAGAAGCAGCAACACTTCATATTTATCTCAGAGGTAGGCTGACTCACCTGGGCCTTGCAGGTGATAAGAGTGGAGAAAGTATCCTGCTTCTGTATTCCACAGTGGCTTAGGCACTGCACAGGTCCATAGTGAACAGCACAGCAATAGAAATGAAAGAGCACAAAGAATTTTACTGCTGGGTGCATATCGGGTATTAAAAGTGGTACAGATATTAAACAGGAATTTTGAGAACCTACCTTTTGCACATAAATTGCCTCATTTTCTTTGTGATTCTTCCCTTTATATTTTACCTATGGCACTATACAAAAGCCTAGTCTTACTTCACGTGTGTTTACATATAGGGAGAGAGAAAGCAAGACAACATTCTCAGCTGCCTAAAACAAGCGGCTTTATTATCCTTTTATGGATGAACTACCACTGTAACCCTTAAAAAAAAACCCAACTAAAAACAGTTTGAGGCAGCAAAGGCATGTTGCAAGACAAGAGGATATGTCACCAAAAAGTGTCCTGTAATGTAATATTAAGCTCTAGAATTTATGGGTGTTTTCTTCCTTGTGGTGTTTTTCAATATGCTTTTATTACAGGCTCTAAATTACACTCTCACAGAAAAGGTCTCTCTTTAAACCTTTAGGTCAGAATTGTTCAGATCTTTTCACACAGAATCAGTCAGTTTTAAAGCTAGCACAATCCTTGGCAGGCTTGTAAATCTTTCAAAAGATCTTATCCAATTACCCTTCATGGTCCATGGGCTTCTACAGCATGTGTTTCCTTCTATGTGAGGAATGAAGTGCTCATCAAAGGTTAGGAACCAATGAAGTTGAAAAGTAAGCCAGCACATTTTTCTACAGTTCAGATACTATGGCTATATCTACAGTTCAGATACTATGGCTATATCTCTACTATGTGTAGAGATCTATAAAGAAATTCAGTCATGGTCAGGAACATTACTGGTCCTTTGAGACCGGAAGAACAGTAAGACCAGAAATTTTTAGTTTATTTGATTATAAAAGACAGTAAGTTACATTAACATTGTAAACTTCTGCCTATACATTTAAGTTCTTAAATCTTGCCTTGGACCACAACATATATTTTATCTGTATCTATCATAAACCTTGATCTTTTTTATGTGTAATATATCTTCTTCAGGAAAGGTAGCAAGAGGTCATAGATATCTTAGTTTTTAATATGAAAAGGAATATAGTGAAGAGCGATGTCTGAAGAAAGTACTTTTTTTTGTTATTTTATATACTGAACACCTTTATTAACTAAGGGAATATAAAAGATAAATATTTACTAAGACTTTTGTTCATATCAGAAAGAATTTTATATCACAGCAGTTTTTAAGCTGAAGTGGTTATTCTGGTGACATATAAACTTCAATTACTAGGCTATAGCAGAAAGGAAAGAAAAATCATTAAATCAATTTCACATGTGGCATAAAAATATTATTTAACCACACTCTATTTGTCAGGATTATTAGAAAAATGACTCTTCAAAAATATTACATGGGTAATAAAATCATAGTTACAAACAACGAGAAAATGCATGCTGTCTCGTCGAGGGGCAGCTTAAAAAATTATTTTCTTTGTAATATGAAAAAAAAGATATTGCAGTGAGAGAAATACAGCTGCATCTTGAACCTATGTTAGTGACCTGTAACTAAGTGACATGCTGTGAATTTCCAAGAGTTATATATATATGTACACACATATTAATATATACATGTTCATTTTGTTGGTACACGTATATATGCTCGTTTTTTTTCCCACTTCACAGTGAGAAAGACCTTTCATTTCTCCATTGCAGACCTGAAGAATTACATCGCAATCAACTGCTACTCCAAGCCTTTTCTATGTCTGATTTTCAATTGTATCTTTTGTAATTATTCATTTGTGTTGGTGCAAAACTGAAGGATCTTGAAATGTGAAACTTCACACAGTGGAACTAACTGAAAAGCAATCAAGTCAAGCAGAATTAGGCCCTTGTTAGCTCAGTTGTTTCTCATACACTTCCATTCTGAATAGGGAAATTAAGTTAAAAGTAATTTTCATACGCAGCTTTTAAAAAGCTTTCAATTTTACTAGTTGTGTACTTCATTGTGTTGTTACCTCAGCAGAACTTGTACTCATTTCAAACAAAAATGTGAAATGGAGGAAACAAAATAAAAGCTTAACATGATCCCAAAGTCTATAATTAGAGTTTTACGTATATAAGGAAAATACTGTCAGTAATTAAAAAAAAAAAAAAAAAGGATTGAGATGGTGGGGTTTTGGTAGAGTTCAACCTTTCTGTGACTTTCATGTTTATAGATTAAAAAAAAAATGTATTCCATTTAGTGCAATTTTGTCCAGTACAAATTCCAGAGAGCTTGTCAATGTCACGTCTCCCAAGACTAAATTGCATTTATAAACTCATATGTCAAATAAATAGAAGGTCACTACTTGGTTTCCAGCAAGAAATTGCTTATTATTTAAAAGGAAGTTTCTAGATCTAGCAGGAGAATAGCGCTGCATTCTGAAGAGAGGAAAGTACATTACCAATTCTGTTGCTTATGGTTACTTCACAAAATTATAAATTATGACACAGAGCTAGAAGGAAGTAGGGAGGTTCTTTACATGTTTTATTTACCAGTGTTGTGCTTTACATTTTGAATAACCACCATAAGTGCTGACAATTGCACAGAGATCGATTTGTGTATGGTGTTTAAGTATAACCTTGGAGCTTTTTGTCCTGACCAAACCAGAAGAACAAAATGGATTAAAAAAATCTGCACGGGAACACTAGACATATATCATAAATCTGGTGCTCATCAGCTAGATGAGGTACATGAAACTTCTGAATACAACTGCACTTCATTGAAATCACTTGCATAAAGATTTCATCTCAACTAGTGATATGTATTACAGCAGGATCAAGAATTATGTGTATGATAAATGTAATCAAAGTCTGGTAAAATTTGTGGTTTATTAAAGAAAAAGAAAATGAAGAAACATATTTCACTTTATAAATTCAGAAAGGAACATTATTTTAATGAAGGGATAAAAAGTAGAAATTCTCTTAAAATAATATACTGAAGATTTTATTCCCCCATTTTTTACTAAAAAAAAAAAAAAAATGATAAATATTAACTGTGTTCCATAAAAATTTCCACAACATTTTTCATGGAGTTGATTGTTGGCAGATTACTTGAATGATAATTATTTAAGAGAAATGATTGAAGACCAAACAATATTATTTGAATGATAATTATTTAAGAGAAATGATTGAAGACCAAACAATCAGTTTGATCGTGACTTTATTGCAATGCATAAACTTCTTTTCATGTCCTGCATTTTGAAGGCCAGATATAACAACTCTTGCCTCTCCTCTGACCAGAAATCTCAGTAATGAGTCAACCAACCTTTCCCAATATGCTCTATAACAAAAAGAAGCACTTCCATGACTCTGAGATTAGGTCTCTTGATCTAGTAATTCATTTACTGACTTCTGTCCTACTGATTGCCTCAGTGCTTCTCCACATTTAAAATTTTAGCAGACCTTTACTAGCTGAGGAATGGTTTCCTGAAATCACATGTATCCAATGGAAGTTTTTATCATGTTCTTTTCCCTACTAAGGCATCATGTATCATGAAATATTGCAGAGAAAGATAGCTATGTAAAGAAGACTTTGCTGACTTCCTTAAACATCTTTTCTTCCTGTTCTCTAAGTTTTGACTCCAGTTCTCAATACAGTGGATCAGCTCAGGTTATTTGAAAAAACTTCTCAATTTATTCAGAAAATGAGGTTATCTTGGAAATATTTTCAGAAATATTCTTCATGAAATATTTTCAGAAACATTCTTCATTTCTGTTATCAAAGGTTATGAATATTATGGTTGAAATCTGAAACAGTTCATAGAGAAAGCCATCAGAATGAAGTGAGAATCTTGATATTCTAGATATAGCAAAAAACAGAAGTTTTTCCATACTGCAGACTGTTGCTCAACTGATTTGAGTAAATATGGAGGCCTTAAGTGTAAACTTTTGCTTACATCTTGTTTCCATAGTCATTCTAGTCTCTTTAAAAGTTGCCTATATTAAGATATTTACAGTGCTCAGTTGTCTGACTTCAGCTCTGCAGATGGCAAGACGAAGTCATCAATTACTAGATACGGTTTTGGGTAATAGTTTTTATTGTTATTTCATGTCTTCCCCTTGCCTTGGTTGGGCATCGCATGAACACTTACTGTATTACTTCTCTGGAATGAAAAAGGTCATACATCCTCAAATCACTAACACGATGTAAAATCATGATGCTATTCCAAAGATTTTATGGCCATGTCAGTCATAAAGATGGAAAGTGTCTGCTTTAACTGTTAGCTTTTGATAACACCTCTAATCATTTGGAGTCTGTGTTTTTATTCCACTGTGGTCCCACATCAGTGCTGATGAAAATGTATAAACAACAAGCTCAAGCTACATGCAGGTATGTGTGTGTCATGGGAAATGCTCTACACCTTGAAGGATTGGTCATTACTAATAGGGAATGCGTGAAACAAACAGAGGCATATCTGGCCAAGCAAATGAGGATTATTGCTGTTCCCAGTATAATTCAGAATGATTTTTGAGCTAGTCCAACTTGTGAGTGGCTACTTACAGCTTTAGAAGCATTCAGTGATGGCTGGGTTTTTGGAAGACCTGTTTGCATGATCAGTGGCCCGGTGAAACACCAGAGTGCCATTCCTGAATTATTTCTGCTACGTGAGCATTCACTGTGAAAATGAACTGAGATGATCAAGTTATTCCCCAGATACTGCTTAAAAGGTAGAAAAATTTTTATTCACACCTTCTACAGTTTCAAACTGAGCACCTATCATTCTTTATAGTCAAGTTTGGATTAGATTTAAGATAAAAAAGATTAAAAAAATCCATATTCTGTCAAATCTATGACTGACT
The DNA here is from genome assembly GCF_000696875.1 of Nestor notabilis. Classification (NCBI taxonomy): domain Eukaryota; kingdom Metazoa; phylum Chordata; class Aves; order Psittaciformes; family Psittacidae; genus Nestor; species Nestor notabilis. The sequence goes on along the minus strand of NW_009924347.1, from coordinate 3,114 downwards.
TCAGTAATTACTCTATTGGTTTGTATTGCTTCATTTCATCTGTCTTTTTGATGTATTAAACTGTGACTAGTACAAAATAAGTAAAATTTATAAAATGTCAAACAGCTTTTAAATAAGATCGTTCAGGTAAGTTCAAGATCATTCGTTTATTTAATTTTTTTAATTTATGTTGGCCTGGTTGTCTGCAGGGCTGTTTCTCACATTTTTATCACTCCTTTCTCTCCCAGCTGCTGCCCAGCACTTTTTACTGATTGGCACAGCTTTGGCAAGTGGTGGGTCTGATTTGGAGCTGGCTGGAATTGGCTGTGTCTGACAAGAGGGCAGCCGCTGGTCTCCTGTCACAGAGGCCTACTCTGTAGACCTCTGCTACCAAAACCTTTCCATGTATACCCAATGCACTCAATGCAGCCCAGGAGACAATGACCTTCTTTGTTACAAGAACACGTTTTGAGCTCATATCCAGATTGCTGGCAACCAGGATGCCCAGATTCTTGCCTGCAAAGCTGCTTTCTAAGCCAGCCAGCCCCAGCATACTGGTGCATGGGGTTATTCCTCCCCAAGTGCAAGACTTCCGTGAGAACCTGGATATTGAGCTTGTCACAAACACCGCTTACATTCCATAGTGTGAGTCAAAGACAAGAAACTGAGCTTGTCTCAGGCACCATTTGCATTTGACCATGGGATTTCTTCAGGAAATAAGGAGGATGTTGAAGCAAATAATGAAGATGTTGTCTATCGATACTGCGTAGATAAGATTGTTCTGATTCCTTCATTCAAAGCTGATAAGCTTTCATAAGAATGTGAAAGAATGATGAGCTGACTCAGAGGGTGGATTCAAAAAGAAGACACCACAATATAAGGGACAGTGAGGGACAATGACAACCTGGAGGACCCTTGCGAAACCTCAGCTTTGGAACTGAACATGTGCCCACTAAACTATGCCCACCGTTATCATAACAACACTTCTCTGTGCTTCATATGCAAGTTATGAATAACACCCCAAAAGAATATAAACATAAAAGTGCACGGCTCAGGTCAGAGGGAGAGCTCCCACCACAGATGATACCCTGAGTGAAGAGGACCAAAGAGACAAGACGTTGCTGGATCCATGGGTGGTGATGTTTTTAATCTCTCTTTCTCTCCCTTTCTTTCTCTCCTCTCCTTTCCTCTCTTTTTCATTGAATATTGACTCAATATAAGTAAAAACGCGTGGCACAGGACCTGTTGATCCAGTTAAAGTAATCATTGTTGAGTTATTATATCTAACCACATGCTTTGTATTTTGTATTAATAAATCATAAAACTGGTTGGTTGTTGTTGTTTCACCTTAATTCAATACAAGGGTATCACAAACTTGGTCTTTGGTTCCAAGGGGAAGGAGGTCATCCTAAACAGGTCTTTTTGGGTCATGACTTCATACTTGTCTTTGTTGAACTTCATGAGGTTCATGCCTGCCCATTTCGCCAGCCTGTCTAGTTTCCCTCTTAATGGAAGCACAATCGTCTGGTGTACTAACCAGTCCCCTCAGCATTGTGTCATCTGGAAAACTTGCTGAGAGTATACATGGTCACATCACCCAGGTCATGTAGCAGACACCTACTACATCACCCCCAATGGTCTGCTCACTTAATCCTGACCCCAGATTGTCAGGTGGATCCTGTATCTAACAAACAGTCCTCAAACCTCAAAATGGTTTCCATGGTCGCAAAAAACCAAATCCTTATTGTTGACACGAGCAGCCTAACCAGCTGAACGTGAAGGATCCATCCACTTCTCAATAAGCCTTCCTCCCTCACCAGGCAGACTGAGAAGAATACCAAAGTTTCAATTAACAAATAAAGCACTACTAAAATTAAGGAGGCAGAGATTTTAATGAGTTGCAAAGCTGCAAATCTCATTTTAATAGAAGTGCTTTTGAATTATGCTGCTGTAAATCAGAATCTGCCCTCTTAACTATTAAATAAAACAAACTGAAATTTCTATTTTCTTCTATTCTCAGTCCTTTGTTGTGAATTTTCTTCTTGGACTGTAAACTTGTTATTGATTTTTTGACTATCTATCCACACCACTCATTCAATAAGCTTATCACCAAACTTGGCCCAAAAAGATTCTGAGAGCAAAATGAGAAAGTTCACTGTCTATTCTCCTTCCGTAATGACAAAATTCTCCTCTGCTTAAGGGCAGTCCTTATGGAAAAAATTGTACTCTAGCAAGAAGTTGGAAGACTCAAGTATCATATCCACCAGCATGAGCAAATGTGGGCGCAGGACGAAGGAAACAATTTACATGAATATATATATCCTTGGAAACAAGTTTGATAGTTAGGGTTTACTGGTTCTCCCAAAGGTTTAAAAGCTGTAAATGTAGAAGTCTATCTCGATATAAGTGGGTAGATCCTTTATGTCATGAGACACACTTGAATCATTCCCTTATAAGCAAGAACAGAAAAATCAAGGCTGTCTCCTATGAAAAAAAGAAAATAAAAAAAAAAAAAAAAAACCCAAACAAATCAACATACGGACAGGTCCTTAACTTTAGAAGCTCCCCCAAACCTGCATGCATCCATGGGTTTTTAACCTCCACACAGACACTGATGTACTACCTGATTCCATGATTTAGATTTTGTTCTATGCAGAGTATTCCTAGGCTCCAGGTTTTCAATGTGTCAGTTCCTGATGACTGGAAGAAGGGAAATGTAACCCCCATTTTCAAAAAGGGGAAGGTGGAAGACCCGGGGAACTATAGACCAGTCAGTCTCACCTCTGTGCCTGGCAAAATCTTAGAGCAGATTCTCCTGGAAAGAATGCTGAGGCACATGAAAAACAACGAGGTGGTTGGTGACAGCCAGCATGGTTTCACTAAGGGGAAATCCTGCCTTACCAATTTGGTGGACTTCTATGATGGAGCTACAGAACTGATGGACAGCGGCAGAGCAGTTGATGCCATCTACCTGGACTTGCGCAAAGCATTCGACGCTGTCCCACACAACATCCTTGTCTCTAAATTGGAGAGACATCAATTTGATGGATGGACCACTCAGTGGATAAAGAACTGGCTGGATGGCCGCATGCAAAGACGTGTAATCAATGGTTCAACGTCCAGTTGGAGACCAGT
>NW_009924346.1:89762-95621 GCF_000696875.1 Nestor notabilis | reverse complement strand
GAAGGGCGAGGGTGCCCCTCGCCTGTACACAACGGAACCATAAATGTGCTGGCGACAGAGACGAGGGCGGGAGGGGGCCCTGCTCTGCCCTCGGACCTCCTCATTTCAGAGCCCACGTGCAGCGCTGGTACTGCCCGCAGAGGTCACCAGGCTGTGTTTAGCAATGCTGGGCGGGTGTCCTGAGACCCTAGGGGCTGGGGAAGCTGAAGACATACAAAGAGATTAAAATTGATTTTATTTTAATATAATTTTGATTAAAATTCTGTGTGATTCAGCAGCAGTGTTGTGGTGAGACCACAAACACCATACACATCTCTCTTTATCAGTTAAAAGGGGAAGGGGCTTACTCCCATTACTTTCTTCCAGCCCTAGCTTACATCCGAAAGAGGTGGTGGAGGTTCTGGAGCAGTTCCTGCAGGAGGGACGGATGTCGGCTCTGCTGTGGGAGGTCTGTCAGCAGCCAGCCCAGGCTGGCTCCCCGGAGCTGCAGGAGGTCCTGCTCAACAGGGTTGTGTGTTTGCCCGACCACGTGAGCAATAAACTGGAAGGGAAAAACCCACCAGTGTTCTTCCCCCAGAACTACTTCCCTCTTTTGGGTGGTGCAATTATCCAGGTGCTGCAGAAGATTTCGGATTCTCTGAGAGGTAAGATTGCAGGACTGTACTATGGAGATGGCACTTCTGAAGAGGTGTTTTGTGCATGGACCACCTTGGCTAGTGGTTGAAGTACAGATAAGAGGTATTGCAGAGCTTCAGGTTCATCCTTCAGGCTAAAGGTCACTGTGCTTAAAAGCATAAGATAGCAGAGATGAGGAAGATGGCCAAGGTTTTTTAAAATCCCACTGAAAACTGCAATCCTACAAGTCATCTATTAGGACAAGGGGGAATGGCTTTAACCTGCCAGATGAGAGACTGAGATGAGCTCTGAGGCAGAAGCTCTTCCCTGTGAGGTTGCTGAGGTGCTGGCACAGGGTGCCCAGAGAAGCTGTGGCTGCCCCATCCCTGGCAGTGTTCAAGGCCAGGTTGGACACACGGGCTTGTATCAACCTGGTCTAGTGGAAGGTGTCCCTGCCCATGGCAGGGGGGTGGGACTAGGGGGGGTTAAGGCCCCTTCCAGCCCAAACCAGTCTGGGATTCTGTGATTTGTTGCCAGAGCTTAATTGTGGTAATTTGGTCTGTGCTGAAGGTCTGTGCTAAAATGGAAAATTTAAATGGTACTGAATGAACCAGTGGCCGTTATCAGTGTGTTAAAGAGGGACTGAGCTACTTTAGTCCTCTCACTCTCACTGTTTTGTGCCTGAAGGCAGTTGGTGGAGTGAGGAAGAGATGATGCTTGAAGAGTAAAAGTTAATCTGTTTTCAGTCTTCAGCACTTGTAGAACCTCCTTAAGGTTGTTTGAAGTGTGCTGGTAATGCCCTTGTTAAGCTTTTGTCTCTTTTATCCCAGGTGGCTTGGATTGCTCAATCTCTTTTGTTTCTCATGTCCTGGGGAAGGTATGCGTTCATGGAAGACAAAGTGAGTGTTTTACAATCTTGTTCCGGGGAGGGGAAAGTCTGTTTTATCATATTAGAGTAGAAGGATGACAATGATGATTGGCAGAGGGAGTGGGAGACTGGCCAGTTAATGTTTTGGGGGTTTCATCAGTTGGGATATACAGGTTGCTCTCTGCTTTCAGAGGCCACTCAGCTACGTATCCGATAGATATTGATGCTTTTCTGTCAGCTGTTGTCAGTGTCCTCTGTTCTCTCAAAGACTGATAGGGTGATGAGCTGCCTCATCCTGCCATTTGGGGCAAAACTACTAGATGCTCCTTTAGGGCTTTTCACCCAGTGCTCTGAAAGCTCCTTGTAAATACCAGCAGAAATCATTCCCATGGGAATAGACTTCAGTCTGGCTTTGCTTAGGACTTTGAAGCCACTGAACACAGAAGCAGTGAACAGGGCTGGGGAAGAAGAGGAAAGCCTTTCCAGCTGTTCAGTGTCATGAGGAATACTTACAAGTTCCTTAGCTTAGATTAATTCTTGCCACAAGAGCAATTTAGAACTACAGTCTGTACATCGTATTTCTTCATCTTGTAAGGATGTTGACCTTGAGTACTACTGCACCAGTTCTGTTCATCTGGTGTATTTAGCTGTTGCCTCTTCTGCTTCAGAGGAAATTCTGGGTGTTCTAGTACCCCGCCTGATGGATCTCACCAAGTCAGACTGCATCTGGCAAAGAATTTGCTGGCGACTGATTGAATGTGTCCCAGACCGCTGGATGGAGGCAGTGGTCCTTGGTTTTGTGCAGCGAGCACCTGGGTAAGAACTCCGCTTTCCTCCCTGATCCGGAGCAAAAGCTGGAAGTTTTCCATGAATACTTGCAGAATCAGTGTCTGAAAGATGCTGGGGTGTGTTTGTGCAGGCAGTTTATTCTCGGTTCCTGAGAGACTCTGGGGTAAAGTAGTTGATTGTTCCCTCTCATGTAGAACATCCGCCATTCCTTAAAGATCTGTGTCGTGACTTACAGTGAAAAAACAAGTGAAAACATTCCTTGCAATTACTGACTCACTCTTGAAGTTGAGGTGTTTTGGAGACTGTTGCAAATAGCTGCTCACAGAATTCCCTATGATTAGTAGCAGCATGACAGTAATTCCATGGATTCCTAATTTTTGCTCTTGACTTGATTTGCTAGGGCAGATGTCCTGTCTAGGTTGCTGGGAAACCTGGTTGTGAAGAACAAGAAAGCTCAGTTTGTGGTGACACAGAAGATGCTGCTCTTGCAGTATGGCCACACGGTGAGAACTCTGCGTTGAACAGTAACCTGGGAATGCCTTTTTTTTCCCAGGTGCCAGTGTGTTTTTTTAGCTGAGCTGCAGGTCTTCATGGGTAAGATTTAACTCTTTACTCTGAAATCAGTCTCTCTGCACGTACCTGAGCTGTGCAGGTGTTCACTTACGTCCCCTCAGCTGAAGGTATTGAAGAGGGAGAGGTTGAAAGCAGTTGCTATGAGAGCATAGGATTCACGTGCTGTCAGGGTTGATGGTGATGAGCAGAATTACTGTACTCTTTTTCTGGAACCAAATGGTTATTTGTACATAATTTCAGTGTTCTGTGGAGCTCTGATTAATTTAGAATCTGAAAGAAGCCACTGAAGAAGCCATGACCCACCCTTAGGGATAAGAATTAGGTTGAAGAGATGAGGCAAGGACGGTTTGGTTTGTTTTTTTCCTGTGCGCCTAACTTTGGCACAGGGTGTTGGGATGTGTTCTGTGGTTCATGATATTGTTGAGAGATGTTCTCCAGACTTTGTGTCCCATGTTTGCCTGGGACTGTGCTGATCTGGTTTTGATGGTAAAATTACCGCGCTCTATTCCTGTCCTGTTTTTCCATGTATTCTGTCAGCAGCTGCATGTGTGTGTTTGGTTGGTTGGTTGGGGATTTGGTTTTTTTATTTACTCACTTTCCTGTTTCTGTATGTTGTAAACCAGTCCCTCAGAATGAAAAGTTTAATATAGTAGACATGCACACATGTCATTGCTGGCACTTTGTGCCAGCTAAAGTAAGCCCTGTGGTTTTTCATTGCAGACTGCAGTGCTACAGAACCTCCTTGGCTACTTGGCCCTGGATAGCCTTCGGCGTGCCTTGTTGATCAAAGTAAGCTGTAGTAATGCTGTTGGTGAGGTACCTGATGGCAAAACCCTCTGCTCTGTGTGTGTGTGTGTGTCTGTGGGGTGCACAGTTTTGGTACTTCTCTGAGACACTTCTGTTCCTCTCTGTGAGGGTGAGGGAAGCCCTGCCTCAAGTAAATTCTGAATTACAAATCAAAGACTTTCTGCACTGCTGGCATTAGTTTTTCATAATTAATTGCCAAATTCCCTGCCAGGTAGCAAACCTAAGGAGTCTTGCATTCCAGCAGATGTCCCCTGTCCTCCATCCTTCTCAGCTTCCTCTGTTGTGTCCCCTGTTTGCATGGCTGGGCAGATGGCAGCAAGTGATGAAGTTGGTTGAGAGCTGTCTGTGTGCCAAATGGTTGGTGCTTCAAAATCTCTCATCTACCTTTTCCTAGGTGGGGATGCAGATATTTTCTCTCTCCAAGTCAGCAGTGTGATGGAGCTTCTAGGAAATCTGTCTCTCTGAAAACCTCTACCTTTTTTTTTCCTCTCCACTGGTTACATGTTCTAAAATTATAAGCAGATATTGGCTGCTCTGTAAGATTGAACTAAACCCATGTAGTATCACATTGTTTTTTGACAATAATATGTATTGCTTTGTATATACTATTTATTTATGAAAAGTAAGTGTATTTATCACTTTAAAATTTAAAAATCTAAATATTTAATAATATATCAAATGAAAGTGGCGTGGAGGTCTCAGCTGGTCAAACATGGTATGTTTTGGGCCTTGGAATTCAATATTAGCTCCATTTGTAGGAGCGTAAGGTTCACTGGGAAACATGAAGACCCAAGGGCAATCAGAATATACAACATGTTATATGAAAGCACATACCAAAATGTGTTTCAAAAAGGTTACTTACACGTAGAGAAGGTCCATTTCAGGCCAGCTTGAGTTCTCTGCTTCAGGTGCTGCAAGAACTGTTGGAGATGTGGAGCAGCAGCAGTGCTGTGAAACACTCGCCACCTGAGCAGCAGCAGTATATCAGCAAGGCCATACTTATCTGCCTCTTCCACCTGAAGGAGACTGAAATCGAGAGCTGCAGACAAGGTCAGGCAGTGGGAGAAGTGGGGGTTAGATTTATTTAACAGAAGGTCTGACTGTGAGTAGAAAAGCATCTTTTTTGCTCTATGGATAAACAAAATGGTCCCATCTTCATCTTGGCAAATGGGGTAGCCTGCTGGAATCCTGCTGGAATCCTTTTTAGCACCTATATATTACCAAGTGCATACCTTGAAATTACGAGATTGCAGAAGCATCTTTGACCTGAGGTCAAACCCGAATATGGTTTAGGAACCCTTCAGTTTTGTTGCAGGAAAATGAGGATTAACTCTGGTTAGAGGCGTGGTTTGATTTGCAGTTCATAGGCTTAGCGTTGGAGCATGAGTAAGGCTCCAAAGGGTACAGGGAAAAGTATGTCAGGATAAAAAGCTGTTTGGTTGGTGTCGGACTAGCCATGTGCATTCCTCTGTGTTATCCTGCTCCCTGAGTATGAGGTGAGGAGGGATAGTGCGTTACTGCCAAGGATCTCCTGTTCATCATAAACTGTGCAGCACGTTGGAGTCCTAGTCTGAAATTTATGTTCCTGTTGCAATAAAAAATCCCCAAATCGTTCAATGTTTAGAGTTACTTCTGTGCGTGGTTTTTTTGGAAGCAGGTTGACTTACAAGACCTGTTCATCTGTTTCATTCTCAAATTAATTCTTTAGGTGAATAAGTGACCTGTTATTCACTAACAGAACTGTAGTTTTATAATTAGTTTTTTATCTGACAGCTGTTGAGAAGTTAGCTTTTCTGAGTTGAAGGATGTCTGTCTAACAACAGTAAGCTTACCTTGGTAAAGCTGGCAACCATCATTCTGTGTGGGCTGAGAAATACTGCTTTTATTTGCCTGTTTCAACTTACCTAAGTTCTATGGGAAATTTCTCATTCATGATTGTTGTACTGGTCAGAATTTCTAGTTTCCTCTAAACATGACTTAAGTGGGCTTGAAGCATTCCAAAACCAAGCTAAAGATTGACTTGACTTACCACCCTTTTTTGTTTCAGTGAAAACTGAGATACGCCAAATTTAGACTCTATTGTAATGTTTTGTTGACTTTGTACCCCATGAAACAGCATGGGTTTATTGTATTGGGTTAGAACAATATAGCCACTGCAGAAAGAGAAGTCACAGTTGCACTGGCCTTTACTGTCTTCCTGCCAGTGG